>NW_003546250.1:0-37064 GCF_000090795.2 Amphimedon queenslandica | reverse complement strand
CCGTCTGATGTAATTTATTAATTTTAAAACTCACTTATTAATTATTTGGGTGTGGTCAAGTGCTTAAGTAGTACTTAAGTACTGCAATAGAGTACTCGTACTCATACTGAATACAATTGTAAAAATGAGGGATTTGTACTCGTACTCATTAAAAAAATCAAACAGGTACTTGTAATGTACTTAAATACTTTTTAAAGTACTTCGCCCCAAGCCTGTTTTCAAGCTATGGCCATTTTAAGAAAACGTCAAAAATCTGAAAATACCCAAGGCTATAGCCCATGGTTTTTTCCAAAAAATGGCCGAAAAATCATTCCAAATTTTTATTACATTTTCTGATACATATTGATGCCCTTATGCTGTGTAGAAAGTTTGAGCTGATTCCGACTTCAATTTTTCAAGTTACAGCCATTTTAAGAAAATGCCAAAAATCTGAAAAATACCCAAGGCTATAGCCCATGGTTTTTTCCAAAAAATAGCCAAAAAATCATTCCAAATTTTTATTACATTTTCTGATACATATTGATGTCCTTATGCCGTATAGAAAGTTTGAGCTGATTCCGACTTCAATTTTTCAAGCTACGGCCATTTTAAGAAAATACCAAAAATCTGAAAAATACCCAAGGCTATAACCCATGGTTTTTTCCAAAAAATGGCTCCGAAATCACCCCAAATTTTTATTACATTTTCTGATACATATTGATGCCCTTATGCTGTGTAGAAAGTTTGAGGTGATTCCGACTTCAATTTTTTAAGTTTTGAGGTTCTCATGGTATTATGGGTGTGTGTGTCATTAGCAATAGGTATGCACTGAAGCAGAAGGTTGATCAAGACTATTCTGGACTGATGGATACTGTGGTACTTGCATGTAGTCTAGTAGTGGTGATGATGGTAACATTTTGTATTTTTAGAAATCTGAGATGAGTAAACTTGACTCACTGAAGAGATCTCTTTATGAAAAACTGAAGACTAGACTGAAGAACAAGGTACTGTACCTGTACATGTGATAGTCACATGATCTGTCCTCCTTCAGGGAATATCTCCTGAAAGACAAGAAACAAAGTTCTTAGAAGAAAATCTTGAGGAACTGAGCAGAGTACACAAGAAGGTAAAGGAGAGGGTGTGTGTGTGTGTGTGTGTGTGTGTGTGTGTGTGTGTGTGTGTGTGTGTGTGTGTGTGTGTGTGTGGGTTATGTATAATCAATAGTTTGGCATTGGTCTGTGTTTCTCATTCAGACTCTCTCTTCATTCTCTGAAGTTCAACGAGACCTTTTAAAACATCAAAGTCTCCTTGAAGTCAAATCAAATCGTGTCAAAGAATTAGAAACTCTTTTAAAAGAAACTAGACTAGCAGCTGATAAGGAATACAGGAAATTGATTGAAGAGAAAGACCAAATGAAAATTAACTTTTTATCTAAACTGAAGGAAAGAGACCGTAAGTATATTCAATCGTCATTGATTATTATTATTATTATTATTAATTGTTATTATTATCAACAGGTATTGGGTTTACAAGGAGACAAGGTCCTACAATAGTGCGTCCAGTGTCCCGCCCACAAGGAGGGGCGGAGTCTAGGAGTGTAGCTTCAGTGGGCGGGTCCCGTGAGGCTCTACTGGCAGTAGCTGGTGTCAATATTGTTGGTACCAGCAAGAGGTCTCCGCTATTAGACTCTGGGTCTGGGGCTGGAGGGTGAGTGCATGTACCATGATACAGCATGTTTCATTCCTGTTCCAATAGGAATGGGAATGAAACTGGAGGAGAATGAGTCCTTAAGTGAAGCCTTATAGTGTCAGTAAGTTGTTCCAGTTCATAGATTATGTGTAGATTAATGAACTGATAATGTATTGAGGTCACTCTCTTTTTAATAGTAATAGTTTAAAAGATTTGAAAGCTAACCGAACTAATTAATTAATCACTAATTCACTTTTAATTCATTATTCAGTCATTCATACTATTATTATTATTATTATTATTATTATTATTATTATTATTATTATTATTATATTCATGATGTTGTATTGATTAGTTTCATCATTAAGTAGTCACTGAATGTTAATGGTTACCCTCTCCTTATGAACAGTCAAGTATTGTCCACAAACACTGCTGTCTGTCTGTTTATAATGAAACTGTTAGACCATAACTCACTCCAGTCCAGCCAGTGTGTGTGTGTGTGTGTGTGTGTTTGTATTTTAAGGTCATGTTGAAAGTGTTTTGTGTGTGAGTTTAAAGCTACAATCACTTTGTCTTGTTTACATTGAGTGCTGTGAAATGAAAATAAATAACAGTCATTATTATTGTTATTATTATTATTATTAATCTAATCTGTTTCTTGGAATTGATTGTAACAACTGAATGCCTTGATGATAATGTTACTTGTGGAAAAATGAAAGTATGTACAAAAACAACATTATTTAATTAATAATTATAATAATATTATCATTTATCAGGTATTTTATGATACAATATGTTACTGTTTCTTTTGCATGAGTTGTTCAGTGTGAGTGGGTGGGGTTTACAGTGCAGAGGGTGTGGTTGACCTCAGTTTGAGGGACGCTGGAGACCGAGGTGGTACATTTGGACGATGAAGGTCAGGACGAGACTTGGAAAGACGTCTTGAATTGGACAGGGAGAGTTCCTCATCCTCGGGAATAGGTTGAGAACCAGTTGATGATCCATGGCTTGAGAGGGAATCCTTTTGAGAGAGTTTCCGCTTGAGAGGAGAAAGAACAGGAGGATCAAACACTCCATCGGAGAGAGGAGTGTGAACCTCTTCACTGCCGGTACCGTCCGTTGAGTTCTGAGAGCTCATGGAGGTTAAACTGGGTTTCCTAAACCGATCCAGTGACGTAGGACCACGAGAGAGGACTGGCCTACCTGGTGGGTATGGTGTAGTAGGAGAGGACCCTATAGTGCCACGCCTACTTGGTTTTGTAGCTATCTCTTCTAGTGACACGCCCACATTCATTATGGGTTCACTGGGTCTCCTCAATACATCCCCAGCTGCCATTAGAGAGTGGAGTGTAGCTCCTGAGGGGATCAGCCCACCATAGAGTATCCTGTTCCTAGCCATCACTGGGAATGAGGGACAGCCATAATGACTCCGGGAAATATATGCCATTTCTGTAGGACTGGTCTCCTCGAGGATTAGGAATACTCCAGTCGCCTTCTCTGTCATTATTTTTAACTCTCGTACCAAAGACTGGCGGGCGTAGGCCCCGGACGATATCACAAAGAATATGAATTGGTCCAATTCACTGGAATTCTTACAAGACCTGCAAGTCTCAATCCAGAGTATGTCCCTGTTGTTGATGAGCATGGATCCAACTCGCCTGATGTCCTTCAGAGGTACTTCAAGGAGGGAGTGACTGTCGCTAGGTGAGATTATTGATATCGATCCACGAGAATTGAATTTGAATATTCCTTCTCCACTTTCAGCAGAAGGTTGTGTTGGTATGTGTACGTGATAGACGGGTTCTAAAGAGATATCATTATGACAATAACCCCATTGTGTGTGTGTATGTGTCATTATTACATTTAATATCAGTAAGACTAAACAAGCTTTCATTAATACTGTTATTGCATACAAATGAACTCATCACTGTTGCTAGGCAATATCATTAGTTGTTTACCTTGTCCGCAAAACTCGCAGAGTTTAGCTAGCCATATGTTCTTAGTCCTTTGATCGCTGGCTCTTAGAATAAACTTTCTCTCCTGAGTCTCTATGGCAAACACGTTCTCTTTATGACCGATCTTGGCATTTGGACGTATTCCGATAAACTTTGCAAGATTTATTGTTCCTCTTTTCTCCTTCATTGTTCGGTCATTGTAGTATGACAGATCAATGCTGTTGGGATCATGCTGAGAGAGAGAGAGAGCGAGAGAGATAAATTTATTGCGGATATCATTTCATTGCATTTACTTACTGGATTAGTCCTGGACAGAACAAACCACCTCTTCTTCCATTTCTAAAGAGAGAAAGAGAGAGAGAGAGAGAGGGCAGTTAATTGTGAAGTGTTAGATAAACTGAAGGAGGTCCCAATGCATTGAGCTGTAAATCCTTTAGCAGTGAGTGAAAATTGGCTTCTTTGTTCAAATTCAAAACGTTAATTAGACAAAACTAATCCTAAAATGGCCAACACCAAGCAGCTCTTTACTGCATTAGGTAGTAGACTGCAGTACAATCTATCAGTGTATCAGTGACGGCTTACCACAAAGAGTTTGTCCAGTGGAGGTGTTTTCTGTAGGTAGCTCTCAAATAGTATCTCGACATCAGGGGCGAGGGGGGAGAGGGGGCTCGAGGGAGATGCAGCCATTACTTGTGTGAAGGACTGGTAGAGCACTGCCTGCCGTAAACTTTGAGAAGTGAAAATGAGTTTCTGTTTATTTTGCATCCTATTACTCGCTGTTTTATAAGAGTATGTAGATTACCGTATACGAACTATTTAATAGGACAATAGAGTCTATACGGTATAGATCTATTCAAAGATTCAAATAAAAAGGAATTATTTTTTCTTCAAAAAAAGTTAAAAAAATGTGCAAAAATTAACAAAAATTGGCTTTTTTGAATTTCCCTAGTCAATATGGAGGCCAGTCCAAGAGTGAATGGTTCCCAATTGCCCAAGTACATTGGTCAAACGGTATCCATAGTTGGAAGAACTAAAGGGGTAACTCAAATAATCATTAATTAATTATTAATTGAACTGCAGCTTGGAACAACTAGTGGTTTAAGGTCTGTACAACTGGAATCAAGCGACAAGAAGAACATTAACATTCATTTTCAACAACCTCTGGTTAGATATAGTTCAATACTCATTGTATTGTAAATTAATGAATTGTAGAGTGAACCACTTTCATTGTTTGTTGAAGTAATTGGACGAGTTGAACCTGACCTGTCTATCTCTGTATCAAGGACCAGCAACTGGGGAGATAACCTTGGTAATGAAACCTCCTCTTAGTCACTAGTAATGGATTCTGCTTATAGATATTGACATTTATGATGAGATAGTACAGCTTCTACCACAATACCCGGCACTATTCAGTTACAATACATAGTGTACTTTATGTTGCACACATTATTATTGAGGATAAGCTCATTTATAAGCTAGTAATGCTATCCTTGGATCAAACATAACGTTTCTTCCTAATTTAATAACATTTTTATGAAAAGAGTGGGCGGAAATGAGTAAGGGAGAGAGATTGTGGTCAGAGACACTTTGATCATCTCATGTCACAGCCAAAACCACACAACTTGTAAACAACAAGAGTACACATTATTGTACATGGGCTGCACTCTTGACTAGTTAATGGTATTTACTATAAATTGATAGTATTTACTAGCAGTCAGGAGTCATAAGGTCTCCTAGTCCTAAGGGACATTTAGTGATGAAATGAAATAGGAAATGAAGTACTATACAACTGTAACCATCATGATGATTAAAGAGAAGAGGAAAGAGACCAGCTGGTGTTAGAATGACTGGCTCTGTTTACTGAAGGAATGAGACACAAGATTAATAATAATGATATCAACACAAGACATGTAGTGTGGAAATTACAGAATTATAAGTACCTAGTTATTTTGCTGACTGTAATAACAAATTTAATAAAGATAGTAATAATTATATGATTACCCTGGAAAGCACACTTAAATTAATATACCACACCTTCTACATGTAATTTATTAGTCGTAAATTAATTAACAATGAATATTAATTAGGTGCACCCATCAAGGAGGAGACAGTGACAGCTGCAATCAGTAACTGGACAAACATTATGAGACCTGGGAATGGAAGTATGAGAATGAAAGCGTGGGAATGAAATCACTTACTGGAACCATTCTTTGATGTGAAGGGCATGGCCCCCATGACGGCAGGTCTGGCACCAGGTGAACCACTGACCAAACTGGTCAGACGAGTTTATCACACCTGTACATGTACATGTACATAAAGACATGTTTATGATATGGGCTAACCTGGGTCCTTCCCCTTGCTAGTTCCTGCCACCATGTGGAGGAGACACAGAGCACATCTTGGGAGCGGCTTACGACAACTGGGACAACTAGTCGACTGAAGGAGTGGGTGGAGTCAGACACACCCACAATAGTCTTACCTTTTTAGCGGTTCCTTTAGACCGATCTACAATAAAGAGACGGATTATTATCACACCACCCACCAATCACATGTACCTTGTCTCATGACGTCACTGGTAATTGCTTTACTGCAGAAGGTACAGAGTATCGATGCATTCTTCACTAGTTTAAAAGACGGGTCAATCAGCTTCCGCTGATGATCAAAATGAGCTCTAATGACACCAGTCAGTAGGTGTGGTCAGTAAATACACACTTACCTTTCGTTCCATAGCTTCCACTGATCCAACAAATCTCTATAACTAATAAATAAATAAATAAATAAAATAAATAAATAGATAATAATAGACTACTACAGTTCTTTCAAATTCAAAAGGAGCAGGCACTTACATGTATATATTAACACAGTAGGAGTATGATTGTGATGGTATAGGAAGTTGAGGGTTTAGTCATAAAAACTATTAAACATGATCTAATGACCTTTCAACAATAACACAGACACACTTGAGTGTACATGTGGGAATAGACTAATGTACATGTACCAGCATACAGGCCATTTCTCCAGACACCATTCATTCATTCATTCATTCATTGTATGGTATACTAGGAGACTGAGACATTATGTAGTCCAAGTGGGTGTGTGTGTGATGAACCAGTAGTACTATGATGGTCACTCTATACAGCAGCTGTATTGGGACTATACAGCAGCTGTATTGGGACTATACAGCAGCTGTACTTATACTGCAGGTGTAATAAGTAGAACAGTTAGTTTTTAGAATATGCAGACACACACACTCGCTAACAGTAAAAGGGAAAGTTTAATTAATACTAGTGTAACTGAGTTTAGTAGATTACTAGTCTAAGGGTGTGTCTATTAATCACATTAGGAACATGTTTACTGACCCTTCAAACCAGCTGTGTACCGTCCTGTTCCTATTAACAGCTGGTAATACTTGAGTACATATGAAACATGCTGTTTGAACATCTCCAGTCTATGAAATAATGAAAATGTATATTTTATTAAAAAGAGTGTCAGTTACTTTATTAACGTATTGAGCTAGTAATGAGATACCATCATTATTCAGACCTGCAATTGAGGCTCATAATACATGTACATGTACAAATTCTTACCAGTTAGAAATATTCCCTCAATATTTCCTGAAGATATAACTTTCTCCTTAAGGCTGGTTACATATTCTTTTAACTAATAATTCCAATAGTCATGTGACTGTCATGTGATGCAATGAAAACCTTTTTATCCTCAAGATAAGTACAAGCAAAGGCAACCCTGTCCTGCAACATCAGTGAATCATCTTGCTATAAAATAAATAAATAAATAAATAAATAAATAAATAATGACAGTTGTTTACTAGAATGCTGTTAAAGTCTCCATTGGAGCACAAGAAGGTGAATATAGCCCTGAGGTAAGGATCAGTGATCTGTTCTGAAATATGATAACAAGTTCTTTGCCAAAGAGACTGCTCGGATGAAGTGTATCCGGACAACGAAAGAGCAATTAAATTTAATAAACTACCTACAATAATAATAATAATAATAATAATAATAATAATTATTATTATTATGATGAATCTTTATTAACGAACCCTCCAGTTTCTTTCCTCTATTAATTATTTTCTCGGCTCCTTCTTTCAAACAATCGTTGGCAGTTTTAAGGTTTCCTTGAAATACAGCAATGGCCGCTGCCCGTTCATATCTTTCTGAGAATTCCTCCCTACATTAATAAACAAAGAATGGCCTTTGTAGACTAAAATAACAAATCAATTAGCATCAATTTCCTTTCAGAGATAAACCCACACACTTGAACACACACAGCACTACATGTATATAATAATAATAACATGTATTTCTTTAAACACATGTACAACTACATGAGGACAATAAGACTTGTATGTATTCTGGTGTCCATTCAGGTCTCACCACACACCCACTCACAATAATTAATGCACCTGCAACTTTATTCAAATTCAAACAAAGAGTTTTAAAATTCAAAAAGATATACCTTTTAAGGAATGAATCAAGAGTCTCATTATTGTCACAGCAGAAGCTCCACCCACACAAATCAAGAGCAAGGGATCTCTTAGCACTGGAATATGTAACAAACCCACTGCTTGGAAGGCACCTCGTGGAACCAGACAAATCTAATAATGATAATAAATAATACTAATGTACTATAATATACATGTACAGGTGTATGTGTATTTATGTTTGAGCTGATACCAATCAAAAATGGACTCTTTACTATCTTTTAAAGTTGCTCCAAAATCAGACCAAAGTCCTTGTACTATAGTACAGGGTCTTTGGTCAAATTTCACCGAAAATGAAAGGGAGAGAATTCCTCAATTTTATCAAACATTATGATACGTATACCTGTACTTAGAAAGTTTGTGAAGATTTTGATCAAGTTTATACTTTCTACAAATCTTTAAAGTTGACCACACCCATTAAACCACTCCCCTTACTATCAAGTACTTGATTGACTCCGTTAATGTTCTTCATGGAATCTGAAGAGGAGGAGACTTGTACTAACAAATAATAAATAAATAAATAAATAAATAATTAATTATAATTACTGTTAATCCAGGTCCATACGTTGGAGAGTGTCACATCATTTGATGTCACTTCAATGTTCTTACCAATCTATGGAGCTATGAATAATTAATGAGCTAATTAATTAATTAACAAACATTAAATCCGTAACCAGCTTCAACTCTTTTTCTCATTACAACAGAAATATCATCTGACAATAGATCCTTTAATAATAATAATAATAATAATAATAATAATAATAATAATAATAATAATAATAATGATAATAATAAATAAATTATTTATTATTATTAGTTACTTTATTATCATGATTAGTACCAAGTCCAACTGACCCAACAATCAAGGACTGGCCACTCCCCCAGGATAATGAGGTTTTATCAGAAACTTTAATCTCCTGCACCTTTCCTAATTAATGCCCTTAATCAGCCACACCCCTTTAATTAACCACACCCATTACCTTCATTATTAGTTATTAGTCCAGTGTTGAGCCAGTGATTGTTCCACTGCAGTGATACCACTGACCTCTTCCTCCCCCACCCTATGGGATGAGGCCCATCATTAATAATAATAATAATAATAATAATAATAATAATAATAATAATAATAATAATAATAATTGTTAATTAATTAATACCTTGTCTTGAAGACAGTGGACACCTATCGCTGATGTGTGAATTGAAATATTCAGTGTAAGTTTCTCCAATATCTGACCCTAGTGATATTGACAACACATACACTTCATCATCATCATCATCATTATTTATTATTATCCTTGTTCTGATTACCTTGGGAGAGGAAGGGTATGTCAATGATCCTCAGATAGGGTGACTCTGAGAAGACAGCACTCAGTGATCCTGGCCTATTGACGGGTAATGACGAGTAACCATGACAACAGACTTGCCTTGTAGCTAGCCATGACAGCTGGAGTACAGTCCCTGACCTTTGGAATGAGTACATCTACAGAGAGTCAGACAGTGATGTAAGGAAGCAATGAAGGGAGACTGAACCAAGGGCTGCATACACAGACATAACTAAATATCATGAAACACCATTATCACATCTACTGTACACGTAGTTTGAGGATATTCAACAGACAGAAAGGTATCACAATGTATTGATTCATGTACAGCTTAAAATGAAAGGGAGTCAATTGGCAAGGACAGCTCATATTATTAAGTTAATAATTTTAATGATTTGACTTGATCTACTGTATCCAGTCAATACAGGAATGGGATACTGTCTAATATTAATTAATGAACAGTGTCTAATATTAATTAATGGATTATCAATTAATGGATTATCAATTAATGGATACTGGTCTTTGAAATGAGCGAATGTCCCAAAGGTAGACAGTACTACCCTAATGAATAATTAATGAGTTTAATTAATTAATTCATAAATTAATTAATACTTCAGCATAAGATGCCAGTTGATATCCATTATTAGGGTCAATAGTTAGTCCATAAATTGCTTTATGTTGAGCAAATTCTCTCTGACCTCCTCCAGTTTGCAATACACTGTGATGCTCCTCTAAAAACCAATAATAATAATAATAACAATAACAATAATAATAATAATAATAATAATAATAATAATAATAATAATAATAATAATAATAATAACAATAACAATAATAATAATAATAACAATAACAATAATAATGATGATGATGATGTTCTATCCAGGAGTACCTCTTATGTCAAATACTTTAAGAAACCTTGACCCCATACCAGCAACTAGCGCATTCTCTTGTAACCATGACAATGAACTAGTGCTTTCACCATGACCTGAAGGAGAGGGAGGGAGAGGGAGGGAGGGAGAGGGAGGAAGAGGGAGGGAGAGGGAGGGAAGGAGGGAGAGAGAATGAAGGTGAGTGATAAATGTGCCCCTGACCTGTTTCATAAAACTTGCTCCTTTCTTCAGGTCCAGTATTATCAGGAACACGTGATCTATTATATGAAATTAATCACTTTATAACTGACCACACCCACTAACCCAGTCCTATCATGTACAGTTGATGCGTGGGTGATGTCCCAGACTATCAGTGAGGAATCACTACGGGACTTCTCAAGACCTTCTGCTAACTATTAGTATATTATTAGTAAATCACCAGTATACTAACAGTATATCATTAGTATACTAACCAGTCTGGTATTGTTTGGGTTCCATGCTACACAGTGACAGAGTCGGCCGAGAGACTTTGGAACTAAATATGATACTAACAGTAACCACACCCACTCATGACCATACCGACTTACCTAACTGGAAACCATGACTACTGAGAATTGGCTGCTTTGATAACAAACTAAAATTAATTAAATAAATAATAATAATAATAATAATAATAATTACTTTAATAAGGAAACTTTTCCGTTAGATTGACCGACTGCAAAAAAGTGAGGATTGTCTTTGTTCGGTTGCCAAGCAACAGTCTATAAATATATTAAGCCCCACCCCAGCCCCTCCCCTTACCTGGTAACCAGGGGAACAGGATACTTCAGAATTAGCTCCTATCAATCTTCCTCTATGAGTAGAAGAAAGGATAATATCTAAAGGAGACAAAGACGGAGCTGTTGTTGATCATATTGTACCATATTACCTGTACTGGTGGTGTCCCTCTCCTATTGTTAAGAATCAGTTACTACTAATGGTCGTGTATATATGTCACCTACCTCCAGTCCCATTGGCTCATGATTATAGACTCTCAGTTCATTTCCATAAGTAGCAAACTCACTCTCAGTCACTGGGGACCATATCACTTGTAATCTCTCAGTCGCCATGTTTCTTTTACTAGTTCCACGTGGTTTCAGTATACTAATGTACATGTCCGTAAAATCAGAGACCAGTAAGGAATGGGTGTGGTTATATATCCACGTGTCAGCACGTGGGTAGGTAGGAGGTGCTTTCTTTCCAATATGGCTGGCTACCCCTACTGGTCTGTACTGTGTTTCTCTCTTCCTCTGGTGCTGGTTGCTCTATTGAGAAAGAGCCTAAGGCCTAAGCTAAAGGAGCAGTATTGTTTAGCTGACGAGTTCGTCTGCAGCTTGTTATGGCTACTCTGGTCATTTGAAATATCCTTAGTCTCCCTTCACACCCATTCCTCAGTCCATTACATACTACTCTTCATTGCTTTACTCTCCCAAAGGTCGATATATCAAGAGGCTACAGTCAATACTTCTGCTCTTATTGTCAAGTCTGTTAGTTTTGGGTGGAGTCTCAGTAGGACCTTACTCCTTCTCTTGGCACAGTTGATGGCCCTCCCAGTTGCCATGGCGATGATCCTGTTCCTACACAAGGTATTGGCTCCATTCTCTTCTCCCCATAGTGAAGGTGTCTCTGTTTCTGGTGATGTCCTTCAGGTTGAGATAATTCAAGGATTTATCATTGAGGCTATTGGCACACTCCTGCTCTCAGTTCCACCCGCTCTTGTTAAATCAAGAGGTCTCATTTTTGACTTTGTTTCGGCCTCTAATTATACATTAATTGAATATTTCTTTGGACCGTTCACTGGTGCATTCTGCAATCCATTATCAGCTACTTGTTTCTGCCTCTTCTTTAATAAACAAAGTCTGTTTGAATTGCTAACGGTTTACTGGGCGGGCAGTGTCACAGGGGCTCTGATTGGGTGGAGACTATTTTACAATAGAATGGAAAAACTCAAAATACCATAATTGATTTTTAAGTCAGTTATTTCTCAAAATTAAAGAACTTCCTTCCACTAATTAGCACTTTTGGTGTTGCTATGACATTTTATTAATTATTTATTATAAAACAAAAGTTGATCAAAAATTGCTATTAAATGAATAATAATAATCCTACAGCAATGCAACTAATAATAATAAAAACAAATTAATAATAATAGCAACTAAAACACTAATCAGTTACACAGTACATCAGGTTATTAATAATGTAGTTTTAAACTTTCACTCGTCATTTTCTGAACGTACGCCCACTGTACAAATAGACAGTAGCTATTATGGCAGTGATCATGTTCATCAACTTACGAAATAGTCTTCTTTTCAGTAACTTTGGCCTCAGGACGGGCTCTATTTAGAACTTTGAGTAAAGCATTAGTACGAGCTCTCATTCGTGAATGAAGATAAGCCTGAGATTAACGATAATAGTAATAACACCCACTCACTTAATTACCTTTGAACACTTGATGTGATAATGGAGGTAGTTCCTAAAGGTGTGTATCAGGTTAATGGTTTTATTTCTGGCAGCTGCATCTTTAAAATGACGTGGGAACAATACTAAATATAAATAAAGTAAAGTGGGTATGGGGTCAGTAGGTGTGGTCTTACCAAAAGTGATGTAGCCTACATTGGCCCCAGTGAGAGCATCAGTTCCCTCCAGTTCCTGTGGAGGCTCCGAATGAGAGAACAAGACTTGAGGAGCAGTTTGACTGCCACGCCTCCCCTCCTTAAACTCCTATCATTATAATAATGATGGGAGTGGTCACCTTAACCCACACCCACCTGCATAAAGACCTTTCCAATAATAACATCATCGTCGTCCATGAACACTGTACTGAATATAACTGTCACTCTGTCCTTCTGGGCGGAGACATACCTAATTAATTAATATTCATAAATAAATTAATTAATGGGTGGGGCTGGGCTTACATTGTCTCCTGTTCCCTGTAGTGTATAATGGCGGTTGATTTCTCTCCTCCTTTCGCTTGAATATCAAAATACTTTTCAAAAACTGACGCAAAGCAATTCCTCTTGAGCAAAGCAAAATGTGTAGCAAGAGATTCTGTGATCATGTAACAGACATGTACATGTATACGTAACATTATTTGTACAGGTAACATGTGAACTCAGGTCCCTCTCTCTCAATCCTTACCCACGTCCTCAGGTAGGTCATCCAGTGACACTTCTAGTGTTATATCGTAACCACTTTCAGCTGCTACTGAATACTTGCCATATTCCCTCTCAATCAACTAATTAATAATTAATTGAATATAATGAATAATTAATGAGTATTACTTCATCTGCTCCATGTTTCTGGAGGTCAGCGTAAAACTTGAGAGAAATACTAATCTAGAGACAATAATGATAGAGAGACATGATGGAATGGAGCCACATACTCTGATCTTGTTCTTTTCTCCCTCAGGATTGGTAACATGAAAGAGTACACCATCATAATCTAAAGACATTAATGATACATAATGGACAGTATAACCTCCTGCTAACAGTATATACAGGTAACCTTCTCTCACTGATAAACAACATGCACATGTAGATTGTTGTTGTTTACATGTACACACATTGTTGTTGTTTATGTGTACATGAACTCTACAAGTCCTTACCTGCAACAGTGATATCAATACCTTCAGGTTTACCACCAGCAGCACTACATAAAGAATACATGTGTATAAAGAACAGTATCATACATGTACATGATTCATCAGTTATGAGAGTCACCTTTTAAACCTCTGTAGCAACACTTCCTCAATAACCTTGTTCCTTGTTTCCAGTAGTATCATAGTGACAGGGTTTAGAGAATATTAAGAATAATAGCAAGATACTTGAAGATAGTGTACACTCTCCAGGGAGAACCTAAAATGGTAGTATAAGGGAGTGGTCAGGATCACGTGAGATAGTCACGTGATCATCTGTTATAGAATAGGTGTGGTTTAGGCAAGATATAACTGCCCGGCTTCTTGTAGTGCGCATGCTCAATAGCAAATTGGCAATTGGTTTTCACGTGTTTTTCAATTGATTTTTGCTACCAATTTTGTTTTCTATTATATTTTCTAGTTTCATAAGAAATTAAGATTATGGAGGATAGACCACTGCCAAAGACTGGTAGAGGGGCAGCACTGGCCAAGGTAGCAGGTGTGGTCTTGTGTTACTCTCTTCTCTGCCGATAGGTATTGGAACAGTCAGCAGGAAGGACACCAGGTGGAGTCCAATCAGCAGCAGGGAGGGCCCCAGGAGGAGTACAGTATGGATCACCTATTGCCATGGCAGCCCCTTTACCCATGGGTGGGCGGGGTCAGTCTATGACTCCGCCCCCTCACGTGATTACTGGCACTGCTCGGGGACAAGGGATTCAGTCATTGGGCAGAGGACACACTCTTTCTACTTATGGGCGGGGTCAACCACAAACTGCACCCACTAATCAAAACCCAGTACGTTGAGTTGATTCCGATCACATTTTATGAATTTTCAAAGTTTAAAATGGGACCAAATTTCAGAGCGAGAGTCCCTTAGTTTTTAGACATTTTTTTGATACATGTACATGTTTTTATTGTATATTGTAGGCTCCGCCCACTAATCAATCAAAGGCTGGACCATTAGCCCCTGATCCTATACCAGGTACTAGTTATTAGTAGTTATTAATGTTTATTAATAGTTATTAGTTCCCAAACCAATTGGTCGTGGTATGTTACTAAGGAAACTGTACGAGTCTCAAACTAAGACCCAGTCTTTGATTCCTAAACAGTCTCCGCCCAGTGGTGCCCCACCCAGTGATCAACTCTCTCAGCTTCAGTTACAAGGTGCTGTCAGTCCTCCTTCTAAGACTCCGCCCACTTCCTCTCCTCGTTCCCCCTCCTCTCCAGCGTCCCAGGCAACTCTTAAAGCTAACCAACACTCACCACCTGGCCCCGCCCACTCACCGCAGACCAACCTACCAGTGACCAGTGCCGGTAGTCCACAGTTCACTTTATTGTCCGATGGTGAAATACGTCAAGGAATATCAGGACAGAGGTATTATTTTTATTGGTAGGTGTGGCTTGTTTCTAATTAATTATTCATAGGATTCCATTGGGTGCTAATTATTTAGTTGTTAAGAGTAGATCTAATACTGTCTTTCAGTACATGGTTTCTTTCAAGTAATACTTAATAACTATTAATAACTACTGCCCCACCCCCTTACAGTCCCCCGGTTGAGTCTAAGAACATGCGCTATGGGATGATCAACGAACATAAAGACCTCATTGGACCTACTAGAGCTTTTGACGGATCAGTACTTTACCTGCCTCTTAAAATTACTGATGATGTAAGTGATCAATTAATTGAATGGTTATTATTTCTCCCCTCCTACCCGCAGATAGTAACTCGTAAAAGCATCAGGTCCACTGATGGTACTGAGATTACAATTGACATAACATTGACCAATGTTCTGGAGTACAGGGAGTGTACCCAGCTGTTCAATATCATCATAAGAAGGGTCCTCAGAGCCATTGACATGCAAGAGGTTGGGAGACACTACTTTGACAAGAACCATCCAATTAAGATACCCCAACACAAGTACATTTATTATTATTATTATTATTATTTATTGTTATTATTATTATTATTATTATTATTATTATTATTATTATAGGATGGAACTTTGGCCTGGTTATGTTACTTCCATTCATCATTTTGATGCTGAACATTTACTGTTACTGTTAGACGTGTCACATAAAATGTTGAGAATGGACACTGCTTTGGATTTTCTGTAAGTGTCTCATATATTAATAGTATATTATTGCTATATTATTAGTATATTATTGCTATATTATTTATTATTATTATTTTTCAGGTATGAGTTGTATTCTTCTTGTAAAGATGGTTTCCAGGAAGAAGCGACTAGACAGTTGGTTGGTTCTATTGTGTTGACTCGTTATAATAACAAGACTTACCGAGTGGACGACATTGCATGGGACAAGAACCCACAGAGCACCTTCATTGATCATAATGGACGACCAATGTCATTCATCGAGTACTACAGGTAACTATTATTAATTAACTATTATTATTATTAATATTAATTAGGAACACATATGGTAGAGATATCACTGATAAGGAGCAGCCCCTATTGGTCCATCGTCCTAAGAAGAACAGAATGCACTTTAAAAGAGGGCGTGGTTTACCTGAAACTGATACAGCTGAAGTATCTACTTATTCTCGCTATTAATACATTAATACGTTAACAGGAGGTGGAGCAGGTCATTTGTTTGGTTCCAGAGTTGTGCAGTATGACTGGTTTGACTGATAAAGCAAGATCTGATTTTAGAGTCATGAAAGTACATCTTTACTTTATTATTATTATTATTATTATTATTATTATTATTATTATTATTATTATTTGTTTAATAGGATTTAGCAGCTCATACTCGTATTACTCCTGCTCAACGTGAAATTGCAATCAAAAAGTTTGTGAGGACAGTTAATGAAAGTGAAAAGGTTAATACTAAGAGGTGTGGCTTGTTGTCATGGTTACCTTGTACAGGCAAAAGAGGAGTTAAGTTCCTGGGGCCTGTCCCTTCACCCCAATATCCTGGAGACTAATGGCCGCCTTTACAAGCCAGAGACTGTTCTCTTTAGGGATGGATCAGTAGTCGCTGGACTGGACGCCGACTGGAGCCGACAGCTAGTGAAGGAACATGTCATATCAGCTGTACCTCTAACCCACTGGTTGCTATTGGTTACCAAGAGAGACTCAGGGAAAGCTGTTGACTTTATTGAAATGATGAAGAAAGTGTGTCCTCCAATGGGTATTGAGGTGAGCATTAATTAGAGATAATTTATTATTATTATTTATTATTATTAGGTGAAGGAACCTCGTGTCATTGAGTTGCAGACTGATAAGACGGAGTTGTACTTGAGAGCAATACGAGAGAACATGAGCTCCTCACTTCAGCTGGTGGTGGCCATATTCCCAACACAAAGAGACGATAGATACTCCTCATTGAAGAAACTCTGCTGTGTGGAGTGCCCCATACCTTCACAAGTATTCCCTTTTTATTTATTTATTTATTATTAATTATTAATTAGGTGATTAATGCCCGTACCATATCTCAGCAGCAAAAGTTGCGGAGTGTTACCCAGAAGGTTGCCCTCCAGATTAACGTTAAATTGGGCGGAGAATTGTGGGCAGTGAAGACCCCATTGGTAAGTGTTCTGGTGTTTCTAATTAGTGCCCACCTGTCAATAGGAGAATGCTATGGTGATTGGTATTGACGTTTATCATGACAGCACAAGAGGGAAGAGGTCAGTACTGGGGTTTGTGAGCAGCACCAACAAGTAATTAATAGAGACATTTTTAATTGTTATCATTGTAATAATAATAATGATGAGGTTTTTCACTCGTTGGTACTCGCGTGTGACCATTCAAGGAGCCAATCAAGAGATTGGGGATGGACTCAAGATATGCTTCCAGTCCTCACTGAGGAAATATTATGAAGTATATTAACTTATTTTATTTAACTTATTTATTTGTTTGTTTTTTAAGATTAATCACAATTTGCCTGATCGTATTGTTATATTTCGTGATGGAGTTGGTGATGGTCAAGTTAAGACTGTGGTGGAGTTTGAGATACCTCAGATGAAGAGCTGTCTCGCCATGTTTGGTAATAATCATCAGTCCATTGAATGTAGAGTGAGAGAATGTAATGAAGATGGAGGATTCTATTCATTTTATCTTTGGTGAAATTTGGTCAAAATCCCTGTACTATAGTACAGGGACTTTGGTCTGATTTTGGAGCAACTTTAGAAATTTAAAAAAAAATCCAAATGTGATTAGAATCAGCTCAAACTTTCTACACAACATAAGAACATGTATATGCACCAGGAAATGTAATAAAAACTAAAAATGGACAATTCCCTTTTTTTCAATTTTGTTGAAATTTGTACAAGGGTTATGTTCATCATTATCATCATCATCATTATTATTAGTAGTAGTAGTATTGTTGTTGTTGTTGTTGTTGTTAGGTGAATCTTATAAGCCAAAGATTGGTTTTGTTATTGTCCAGAAGAGGATTGCCACTAGGTTGTTTTCCCACGGACCCCAGGGATATGAGAACCCTTGTCCTGGGACTGTATTGGACCACACTGTCACCAGGAAGGGATGGTAATTAATTAATATTCATTATTATTAATAAGTGACTCTGCCCTCTTTCACTAGGTATGATTATTTCCTAGTGAGTCAGCATGTTCGTCAAGGAACAGTTACGCCCACTCACTATCATGTAGTACTAGACAATGCTGGCCTGAAACCAGATCACATGCAAAAGTATTTATTTATTTATTTATTTATTTATTAATGATTCAATAGGTTAACGTATAAGCTCACTCATATGTACTATAACTGGCCTGGGACTATTCGTGTTCCTGCCCCTTGTCAGGTACAGTACCACTTTATTTATTTATTTATTTATTTATTTATTTGTTTTTTTTAGTATGCTCATAAACTTGCTTTCCTTGTTGGCCAGTCTCTTCATCGTGAACCAAGTCTTGAGATATCTGACAGACTCTTCTTTCTTTAAATACATCAAGTACCCCTCCCCCCCTTCCCACATTACTTTCATATTTATCCATTTGTTGTTACTATATATCACTTGATTCAACTATCCATTAATCAATGACTGAGTACTAGTATCATTATTATCATTATTAATTTCATTTGTGATTCATTTCTTCTATTTCAAATTTAACACAGTTACATTGACACAATACTAATATTCAATTGGGAGGGAGACAAGGTGAACAATAGTGTGTCCTTATTTCATTAGTGCAATGAGTCCAATCATGGCACTGGTCATTATGGTCAACAGGTTGCCAGTTAGTGAACCACATCCACACATTTTAGGTAGTTCAATTTTACATTCCATGAACCTCACGATAAAGTTTGGAATGAGGTCTCTGAAGGGGCTCCCCTCTATATTGAACAGATTCTGACAGCAGCACCCCAGCCCTGTCTTGGCTTCATTCACTGCTTTCTTGCAGGACTCACGTGGACAGAAGAACTCTGGGGCTACACAATATATCCTTAACTTGTACTTGCTCACTTCTCCTTTCTCCATTTTGTCTAGTCCTTTTACAAGACAGAAGTCACCTCCATCTTTGGCACAGTATAGCATTTTAAAGAGGAACAGTTGGTGGATTGCTTCCTCTACTCCAGCACATGCTGAGTAATATGATGTGATGATTTGAATGCAGTCAGTGTCACAGTAGCTCTCCAGTCCTTCTTTTAATATTTTACGGTTTGCTTCATTATTTTGCAAGTTCTCGTCTCCGTGTACTAGTTTTACAATAAAGTCCAATAGTTCAATGATATTGAGACACTTTCCATCACTTTGAAACCTCATCATCAGCTGCCCACAGTAATCATACTGCCTCTATAAGTTAAAGCATAGCCTATCATCAGCATCATCATTAATAATCTTACCAGTGGTTTGTTGGCACTTCTTGTTGTTATTCCATACATGTTGACACTGTCAGTTTGGAATGTGTATGGACCAACAATCACTTTAGAACAACACGTGAGGTGATCTTCCTCTTCTCTTTCCTTGCACACCAAAGGACACCATTTAATGATACACTCCACATCAACCTCTTCCAGTATATTGTTACCAGTGGATACTATCAACTGCTGGGCACAGTAGCCTCTTCCACTTACTTGACAGAGAGTGTTCCTTATGTACATGGCCATTCCTTCATCATGCACTTTATATTTCCATGCATACTCCAGTGGCCTGAGGCAGTCCTCATGGCACAGTATTGAGAGGGACTCCTCAATGTACTCACCATCTCTATGACCATATACAGTATCAATGGCATCAATACAGGTCAGGGGGTAGTCAGGATCCACTGATTGAGGACAGGCCTTCTCCCTACCAGTGGACACATTGTATATCAGTAGAGGAGACCTCAATAGGAACACATGAACTGATACTGCTGGAGAGGAGAAGAGGAGAGCACACAGTACCACTAGTGTATGTGTGCTGGCCATGCTTGAACTGAGAGGATAATGAACATGCTGTCTCGTTTTGACCACCTGCAGCTCAGGTAGTTAGTTTTTGTCATGTATCTAACATTATTGGTACAGATATTCCTGACACACCTTGGAAAACCAAACTTTAATCTTTAGCATAAACAACATGTTTATGATTAGATAAACACACTCTAAAATAATGATAATCATTTGTGTAAGGGGTTGTTTTTTTCCATCAGCAAGAAGCCTAAGCAGTAACAGTTTGCATAGTAAAGTGTGTGGGATGATACTATACTCATTACATCATTAGTTATGATTATTTTTAGTCCCTTTGGTGTGATCCTACTGATAAGTAGCTGTATTCCCCCCCCTCTCTCACTCTCTCTGTCTTTCTCACTTGTCATTATGTTCCAGTATTGTTTCATTGCAGTTTTATTTTCATTGGTAGCATCACAGTTTGGTCCTCCTGGTTCTCCTTCTTGTACTTGTACTTGGCCCTCATCCTGTCCAATAGCAGAACCACAGTTCCTCTTTTGTGTCAGTCATTTAGCTCATCTCTTCAATGCTACTAGTATTGAGCTAGCCTGTACTACTCCAGGTTGCTTTGACTCATACATTCAGTGTATTGCTGCCAACTGTACTCCTTCCCATGCTGTATTCTATAGAGATGTGATGTGTGGCAGGAATGAGACAGGAGACTTGTGTTGGAATTCAATAGCTAGTGGTGTAATTGCAGGTGAAATCTCATGCAGTGCTTGTGCAGATGAATGCACTTCAACTTGTAATTCAACTGTCCTAGCAATGGCTGATAGGCTAGGCTGCTGTGCCTCAGTCTATTTCAATTATACTAATGTCCCAATTCATTTTCAGTATCCTCCCAGTAGTGTATTGGGCCAGTGTGAGTTTGAACCAACTAGTGCTGCCTGTACTGCAGCTGGTTCTAGTGTATCTACACTCATCACTACTGGACAAACATTGTCTTCTCTCTCCTCTTCTTCTATTCTACCTCCTACCTCTTCTCCCTCTCCTTCCCCTTCTACCTCTTCCTCCTCTCTCTCTCCTTCTCCTTCCAGTTCTTCTCCCTCACTCTCACCTTCACCCTCTCCCACTCCCTCACCCTCACCCTCACCCTCTCCCTCACCCTCTCCCTCCCACTCTCGTTCCCAATCCTCTTCAGTATCCATTTCTTCAGAAGTAGAGGCTACTCAATCCTCCAGTCCTACAAGCAGTGGTGCGTGTGTAATGAATGGACTTATGTCACTGATTGTTTGTCTGTTGGTTGGTCTAATTGCAATTATAAACTGATATTGTGCCCATTATCCTGTGTTTGTGTGTGTATAGTTTGAACTAACAGTTTTGATATGACATGTAACCTTGTCTATTATTATTCTTATTATTCTCATTAGTAGTATTATTAGTATTAGAGTTAGTGTTAGTATTAGTTTTGCTTGTTATTCTCTTGACAATTAATATAAACTGACAGTTTGAAGTGGAAAAATGTATTTTTAGCAAGGCAATGTCCATGCACGTGGTTTAAATATACGAATAATAATATGAAAAATATCCAAGTTTGAGATACACCCATTTCAAGATGGCGGCTGAAGGTGAGGATCAGTCCAGTTTGCTAGGAGAGAATGGCGGGGAGGGATTGTCCCAGAGAGAGGATGTCTCCATAGAAAAGAGGAACCTCATTAATCTGACCAAACTATCAGTCAAGAGTTTGATAGAGGCAGCCATGAAGAGACCTCAAGCTTTGACTGACTCCAACACTCAACTACGCCAGCTACTGATAGCTCTGGAGCACTGCCTGAAACACAGGCTTAAAGGTATAACATTTTTTATTGTTTGTTGTTGTTTATTGTTTGTTGTTGTTTAGTGAAGAGGAATCTATTGGGAGGGCAGAGACGTTCCTTTTGGTCATTTTTGGAATATTTTGAACACCACAGCAACTCAACACAAGAATTCATTGAAACTATGAACAGCACCAGGAGTGTCGCTGGAGTAAAGTAACAACTATTAATAATCATTAATAACTATTAATAACTATTAATAGGACTCCCGGTGGGCGTGTGAGGGTGTGGGTCAGAATGTCTTTAATGCATAAAAAGTTATCGGATCATTTTAGACTATTATCAGAAAATAAAACATTATTAAAGTAAGTTAATTAATGCTATCAATTAATTAATTATTTATCTAGTGATTGGTATGAATCAGATTCCCTGATGTGTACTGATGAGTGCACAGTATTGATCAGTGGCCTCCTCATGAGTCTCAACGTCATTGATTACTCAATATCTCTCAATGGGGAGGAGTTTGATAAACCTGTGAGTATCTGTCTGTCCGTATCAATGCATGCACGAATATTTAATTAGACCGGAGTCTTTGACTTGAGTTTGTTTCTGAAAGACGGAAATTATTTGGAAAAAACAGCAGAAGATGGCGAATTAGAAAATGAGTAAGTATTTGTTGTTATTGCTATTGTTATTGTTATTGTTATTGTTGTTGTTGTTTGCAGTACAGAGGATGACAAGTCATTGCAACTGGCACAACTGCTAGATCAAAAAGCTTACGTTGAAGAACTGAATAAAAAGATGGGGTTAGTAATTAATTAATAATTAATTATATTTATATTGTACCAGAGGTCAATTGGAGAGATTACAGAGTAGATTACAGAAGATTACTGAAGAGAACGAGAGCATGAAAGAACAGCTAAGCAATATGATAGGCTCAGTGGAGGTCCTGACTCAAGAGAGAGACCAACTGGTGGAGGATAAAGGGACTCTGACTAAAGCAATGGAAAAGAAACTGGAGGTAGTACTGCAGATTAATAACAACCAATATTATAATTAATAATGATTAATAATAATAATTATTATTACTAGACTGCTGAAGTTGATCAAAAGACTGAATTAAACACATATATTGAATCCAGGTTTGACTAATTAATAAATTGATTACTTTATTGTTGTAGAGCTGGTTTGAATGATCTATACACAGCATCTCAGAAGAACCTGGAGGTGGAGATTAAACTGAGACAACAGCTTGAGGGAGAGGTAGACATATTGAAGAGACATAATGAAGAAAAGGAAGTAATAATAATAATAATAATAATAATAATAATAATAATAATAATAATAATAATAATAATAATAATAATAATAATAATAATAATAATAATAATAATAATAATAATATTGTTGCTCCATTTATCTCAGACTGCATTACAACTCCTTGAAAAGAGTGTCCATGAGAAGCAGGACACTATAGTGACGTTAAGAAAACAATTGGAAGAAATGAAATCAGCCAACATGAAGATAAAGACACAACTGAAGGTATGACTAATAATCATTAATAATTAACTAATTAATTAATGTTTAATTAGATATCGAAAGAGACTCACCAATCAGATTCAGTTACTTTAAGAAACTTGGAAGGAAAAGTGTCTCAAGTGTCCAACGAGAATAAGCAGCTTGAGGGAAAGTACGTCCGATTAATTAATAATTAATAATTAATTTGTGAATGATGTAGGTTACAAGAAACAAGATCAAGTTTAAGAGACTCTGAAAAGACGTGTCGAGAAGTTGGCGCTAAACTTCAGGAGGTGCAGCTGGCAAGGAATAATGCGGAATCAGACCTCAGCATTGAAAAGCAATGGAGAATATCTCTTCAAGTAATAAATGAATAAATAAATAAATAATTATAAATATGAATTATAAGGCTGAACTAAAGAAAGAGAAGGATAGAGTAGTTGAACTGACAAGTGAATGTAAGAACTTTAGAAATTTAAAACAAGTAAGATAATAATAATAATAGTAATAATAATAATAAACAATGTATATGGCACTTAGTACAGTATGTTGCGTAGAAAGTTTGAAGTGATTCCAATATAGTGTGGACATTTTTACGAATTTTAACGTTTATTAAAATCGGACAAAAGTTTCATAGGGATTTGGTCAAATTTTGCCAAAATTGTAAGGGAGGGTTTCTCTCAATTTTATTACATTTTCTGATACATATTGATGCCCTTATGCTGTGTAGCAAGTTTGAGCTGATTCCGAATTGAATTTTTCAAGTTACAGCCATTTTAAGAAAACGCCAAAATTCTGAAAAATACCCAAGGCTATACTCCATGGTTTTTTCCAAAAAATGGCCAAAAAATCACTCCAAATTTTTATTACATTTTCTAATACATATTGATGCCCTTATGCTGTGTAGCAAGTTTGAGCTGATTCCGAATTCAATTTTTCAAGTTACGGCCATTTTAAGAAAATGCCAAAATTCTGAAAATTACCCAAGGCTATAGCCCATGGTTTTTTCAAAAAAATGGCCAAAAAATCACCCCAAATTTTTATTACATTTTCTGATACATATTGATGTCCTTATGCTGTGTAGCAAGTTTGAGGTGATTCCGACTTGAATTTTTTAAGTTACGGCCATTTTAAGAAAATGTCAAAAATCTGAAAAATACCCAAGGCTATAGTCCATGGTTTTTTTCCAAAAAATGGCCAAAAAATTGCTCCAAATTTTTATTACATTTTCTGATACATATTGATGCCCTTATGCTGTGTAGCAAGTTTGAGCTGATTCCGACTTGAATTTTTTAATTTATGGCCATTTTAAGAAAACGTCAAAAATCTGAAAAATACCCAAGGCTATAGTCCATGGTTTTTTCCAAAAAATGGCCAAAAAATCACTCCAAATTTTTATTACATTTTCTAATGCATATTGATGCCCTTATGCTGTGTAGCAAGTTTGAGCTGATTCCGAATTCAATTTTTCAAGTTACGGCCATTTTAAGAAAATGCCAAAATTCTGAAAAATACCCAAGGCTATTATAGCCCATGGTTTTTTCCAAAAAATGGCCAAAAAATCACTCCAAAATTTTTTTTACATTTTCTAATACATATTGATGCCCTTATGCTGTGTAGCAAGTTTGAGTTGATTCCGAATTCAATTTTTCAAGTTACAGCCATTTTAAGAAAATGCCAAAATTCTGAAAAATACCCAAGGCTATAGCCCATGGTTTTTTCCAAAAAATGGCTCCGAAATCGCCCCAAATTTTCATTACATTTTCTGGTCTAGCGCTAAATTTTGTCAAAGATAGTTGTTCTCCATTTTTATAATTTTTTTTGATATATATTCATGTTCTCATGTTATGAGTTTGTTTATAGGAGCACTCTCAGCTCCAGGAGAAATACGCTTGTCTCCAGGAGTCAGTCCAAGAGCAGGAGATTGCTCTAGTGGAGATGGGGAAACAGCTCAGCCTGTATGTAACAACTTATTAATAATGTAATCTAATTGTATGTTAGCTCACAACAAAAGATTATAGACATGAAGGAGACTACACTTGATAGCATTTGGGAAGATGAAAAGGATGTCCTGGAATGTAGGAATTGTAAAGCAACTTTCTCTGTAGCTAGAAGAAAAGTAATCCATGAGATATCTTCATTATTATCATTACTAGTCTTGTGTATAGCACCACTGCAGGAACTGTGGACAGGTTTATTGCAGTTCTTGTTCTGATAACACGATGCAGCTGGCTTCCAGTGCTAAGCCGGTTAGAGTCTGTGACAATTGCTATCAAATACTGTTACAAAGAGCATCAAAATGAACCAGGACCAACTGTGTCTGTGTGCAGCAGTGCTGAATATTTTATAATTTACTGAAATATTAATATATTAAGTGTGGAGCCTTTAAATTTTATACATAATGCATTAATTAATGGAGTCATTGATGTGCGTTGAATGCAGATTGCAGAGTAATAATTTAATTGGGCCACGCCCATAATATACAAACTTTGTACTTTTCCGTATACTATCAAACAAGCCATTTTAATAGACTTCAAATCCTGAGTGTACATGTAGCTTCTCTATCTTTTATTGATCTGTTGGTGAATTGGTCTATTGGTGGATTGGTTTCAGTTAGCATGAGTTTGCCAGAGGCAGGTTACACTCAGGGACAGTTGACCTTCCTTGATTCTGATCCATACTATGGAGCTGATACTCAAGGGATGGAGTATGGGTTTGAATTCACTCAATTGTCTCAAACCCAAACCCAATCCTCTCAACTAACACAGTCCAATGGAGGAGGGCCCACTGGCACTAGCAATGCTACCAGTGGGAGCAGCACTGCAGTCAAGAGCAATAAAGGTAACTAGTGTATACTCTTGATATTAATTAATGGATTGATTGGTTTGTGTTAGATTCATTGTTTGATGAAGAAGGAGATGTTGAGTTTGAAGAGGAAGAGCCACACCCACAAGAACTACCACCTCATGCTTGCAAGTAATTAATTAATGGATTAATAATTTGTCATAATTAGTTACTGTTATTAACAGATACTGTGGTATACATGATCCAGCTGCTGTCGTGATGTGTAATTCAACAAAGAAATGGTTTTGTAATGGAAGAGGGAACACTTCAGGAAGGTGACTGAGAGTACAATTAATCTCCATTATTAATATAATGATTATTAATGCTGCCCCTTCATTCAGTCATATAGTGAACCACTTAGTCCGAGCTCATTATCATGAAGTGACGCTACATAAAGAAGGTCCTCTAGGAGAGACTGTGCTTGAGTGTTATAACTGTGGCTGTAAGAATGTGTTCAAGTTAGGATTTGTACCTGCAAAGGCTGATTCTGTTGTGATGTTACTCTGCAGGTCATTAATTAACTGTATTATTAATTAATTAATTTATTAATAGATTACCTTGTGCCCAGTCTAACAGTTTAAAAGACATGGACTGGAACCCAGCCAACTGGCAGCCATTAATAGTCGACAGGTACAGTCCATCATATATATGATAATACGTAGTACATTTGTGTATATGTGCATGTAATTGTATGTATTGGGTATTGTTCAGGTGCTTTCTTCCGTGGTTGGTTAAGATACCAACTGATTCTGATCAAGCCAGAGCGAGACAAATAAGTGGAACTCAGATTGGGAAACTTGAAGAGTTATGGAAAGTAATTAATTATTATTATTATTTATTAATTAATTAATATTAATTAGGATGATCCTGATGCCACTTTGGATACCTTACAAAAACCAGGTATTGACGAGGAACCAGCGCAAATACAACTGAGGTATTGTTTATTGTTGTTGTTGTTGTTTATTGTTGTATTTTATTGTTTACAGATATACAGATGCATATCAGTATCAGAACATTCTTGGCCCTTTGGTCAAATTGGAAGCTGATTACGACAAGAAGCTGAAAGAGAGTCAGACACAAGATGGTATTATTGTTCGTTGGGACATTGGACTCAACCAAAAGAGACTGGCTTACTTTAACTTCTCAAGACAAAATGGAGGTATGTCTCTATGTATCAAGAAATGTAATGGAAGTGGAGAATTCTCTCTTAGTCGTTTTGGACAAAATTTGCCCAAGAAATACATGTACATTTATTATAATGGTCTTTGGGCTGGTGTATCAGAAAATCTAATTAATTTCCTCCCTTTCTATTTTGGTGAAATTTGACCAAAATCCCTGTACTATAGTACAGGGACTTTGATCTGATTTTGAAGAAACTTTAAAATTCTAATTTTGATGAAAATGAGGTAGATTGTATTAATTAATGACTGCTCAATAGACATGAGGCTGATGCAGGGAGATGAACTGAGACTGAGGTATGTTGGGCGGAGTCATGAACCATGGAATGGAATAGGACATGTTACTAAAGTTCCATCAAGTAATTAATTAAACATTAATTAATTAATTAAATATTATTGTTAATAGGTTTTGCTGAAGAGGTTGGCCTGGAACTCCGTAGCAATGTTAATGTACCAACTTCATGTACAAGGGACTTTTGTGTTGATTTTGTGTGGAAGTCGACATCATTTGACAGGATGCAGAATGCTCTTAAACTAATAGCAGTAGATGAAGGATCAGTATCTACTTATTTATATCACAGACTCCTGGGGCATGAAGTACTGGAAGAACCAGCCATCATTATACACAAGCAATTACCTAAACAGTTCGTTAATAACAGACCACACCTCCTTTGATGACTGAACCACACCCCTTTAATTATTTAGTTTCTCAGCTCCTAATTTGCCCAAGTTGAATCCCTCCCAGATATATGCTGTGAAGACTGTCCTTCAGAAACCTCTTGGACTGATACAGGGTCCTCCTGGTACTGGTAAAACAGTGACCTCCGCTACCATTGTGTATCACTTATCTAAAATGGGAATGGGGTAAGAGCTGGTCAGTTCTGAGTTCATTTTAACATGAACTCTTTTAGTCAAGTGCTGGTGTGTGCCCCCAGTAACATTGCTGTTGATCAGTTAACGGAGAAGATTCATAAAACTGGTCTAAAGGTCGTGAGACTCTGTGCCAAGTCACGGGAAGCCATAGACTCACCCGTTTCATTCCTAGCCCTCCACAACCAGGTCATCCAACTTGCTAAAGATAGGTTTGTTACTATTAATAGCTTGTTACTATAAATAACTCATTACTGTTAATAGTTACCCTGAGCTAAAGAAGTTACAGCAGTTGAAAGATGATCAAGGTGAGTTGTCCAGCACAGATGAGAAGCGGTACACTAGTTTGAAGAGGCAGCTGGAGAAGGAGCTGCTACTAGGAGCTGACGTCATCTGCTGCACCTGTGTCAGTGCAGGCGACCCGAGACTCGCTAAATTTAGTTTTAAAATGGTCCTCATTGATGAGAGCACTCAAGTATGTATACCTATCAGTGATAATAATTGATTTATTGTTATCACAATTATTAAAGGCGACAGAGCCGGAGTGCATGGTCCCTATTGTGATGGGGAGTAAGCAAGTGGTACTGGTAGGAGACCACTGTCAGTTGGGACCAGTCATTATGTGCAAGAAAGCTGCAAAGTAATTTATTATTAATAATAACTATTAAATATTAATTTATTACTAATTCTAGTGCAAGATTATCCCAGTCCTTATTTGAGAGGCTGGTTCTGTTAAACATTAAACCAATCCGTCTTGAAGTTCAATACAGGATGCACCCTGCACTGACCGAGTTTCCTTCAAGCGTCTTCTATGATGGAACACTCCAAAATGCAGTGTCACCTGAAGAAAGAAGAATGGACGGTAGTATTATTGCTTGTTGTTGTTTATTGTTGTTGCTTATTGTTTAGAAGTTAATTTCCCCTGGCCCAATGTTGATAAGCCAATGTTCTTCTGGTGTTCCTTTGGTCAAGAGGAGATCTCTTCAAGTGGAACCTCTTATTTAAACAGGTTAATTAAGTGGGTGTGGTTTATTATTAATATTATATATTGTAGAACTGAAGCAGTTAATGTTGAGAAGGTGGTCACTAAATTGATGAAAAATGGAGTGAAGCCGGTTCAGATTGGAGTGATCACCCCATACGAAGGACAGAGGGCTTATGTTGTCCAGCAGATGCAGTTCAATGGAGGAATGTCTTCAAAACTTTATGAGCAACTTGAAGTGGCCAGTGTGGACGCTTTTCAAGGAAGAGAGAAAGATTTTATCATTTTATCGTGTGTGCGCTCCAATGAACACCAAGGTATACTAATAATATACTAACAATATACTAATGATATCCTATAGGGATTGGTTTTTTAAATGATGCCCGTAGGCTCAACGTGGCTCTCACTCGTGCCAAATATGGAGTTATAATAATTGGAAATGCTAAAGTGTTATCAAGGGTATGAATAATTAATGAGTTAATTATTAATTATGAATAATTAGAACGAATTATGGCATCACTTGATTAAAGAGTATCAAGAGCAAGGTTTACTAGTTGAGGGTCCGCTGAATAATTTAAGAAGAAATGAAATGCATTTAAGTAAACCAGTGAAAATGAGAAAGGTTAATTAATTATTAATTAATCATTAATTAATAATTGTAAATAACTATCAGTACATACCAAGAGCTGTCTACAGTGCCAAAGAATACTTGGAAACCACAGGAGCTGGCAATCAGTCCAGACCTTATGAGGGTATAGTCATTATCTGATTATTGTAATTTATTATTAATTATTATTAGTTGGTTTCCATGACGATTATTACAGATCACATGATCACATGGGATACATTGGAGCTGATCGTAATTCAGCTATTGCAGCTGCTTCCATTCACTTGCCTCACAGCATCTTTATACCTCCAGTCCCTCCCCCCCAACACTATAATCAGGTATTAGTCTAATTAACAGGGGCTCACTCATTCCTTGCTTAGATGATTGGTACTGCTGGTAAAGTTGATTCATTTGCTAATAACTTACTGAACAGTCAAGCTAGTCAGGTAGTAATATAGACTAGTATACTGAATAATACTGATAATATTGCTAGTATACTGAATAATACTGATAATATTGCTAGTATACTGAATAATACTGATAATACTGATAATATTGCTAGTATACTGACTAATACTGATAATATGATATAACATATTTGTACATGTACTTTGCAGGATAGCAGCCAGCAAGGTAGTCAACCGCTGACTCAGCAGAATTTAACAATGAGTCAACCAACACAACCACTAACTCAATCGGAATTATCACAAGTAATTCATCAATCAATTAATGTATTTATTAATGTATTTACTGATACTAATTGTAGGACATATTTGTTGATGAGTTTAATTCTCAGTCGGACGGTATTTTGTCACAAAGTTCAAGTTATCAAAATGACGATGAAGCCGACAATAGAGGACCAACCCGTCCTCTCATTGGTTACACTCACCCAATGTACAAGACACGGGATAACTAGCTAGTGGTTTATACCTCCTCCTCAACTGGTTATGCACTGTCCTCCATTTAATGAGAGAGGGAGGGAAGAGGAGAGACATTTACTATTGATGACATCATTATTAGTATCTGTTTTAGTATCAAACTAGTTATTAATTGTTAATGTAATAATTACCAGTATCTTTGTTATTATTTTGTTGTTTTCTATTGATTTCTTATTGTAAACTTCCTTTGCTACATGTATGAGTAGGATCTTTAATGTCATTGATTATTGTTAAGGCGGATTTACAATATTACGCTAGTCCTGACGTTACGTTGACGCTGGAATAGAATCTGGTTCTATTCCAGCGGAAAGCATGCGTCAAAAGGTCAAATCGCCCACGCTTTTGATTAAAAATTGACGGTACGCTGGCCTAATGTCATATTGTAAATCCGCCTTTAGGCATTGATGGAGGGTGTGGCTAATGTTACAATGTCTTCCACTGGTAAAAAGAGAAAAGGTTTAAAACAGCAGCTAAGAGATACCAACCGTCTTCTATCTAAAGTAAAACAATAAATTTATTATTATTATTATTATTAATTAGAGTGATCTTCCTGAGACTGTACGAGTGTCAAAGGAAAGGATTGCTAAACTGATCACTCAAGAAATAAAAGAGAAGGAGAAGAAGGAAAGAGATAAGAAAATTAATAAAAAATACAAAATGGTCAAATTTTTTGGTAAGTAATAAGCATTATGAAAATAATGTATTTAATTAACTTGTAGAAAAGAGGAAGGTCACTAGAAAATTAAAATCATTAACAAAACAATTGATTACTGCAACTGACGAAGATAGGTGAGCATAGTCTCGTGTAGCCAGACCCATCCCCTTTTTGACAATCAAAAAGGGGATGGGTCTGGCTACGCGAGACTAAGGTGAGCAGTATTTAGAATAATAAATATTATTTAATTTTATTATACATAGAGAAGCATTGTTGTTAGAGATTGATAATTTGAAAAAGGATTTAAACTACATAACAGTAGGATAGTCTCACTAGTTTCTGTATAATGGTTCTAATTATTATTAGTATTTTCCAAATGGACACAAGTATATATCCTTGTACCCTACCACTTCAACTAGTGAAAGATCACTTCAAATGAGAGGTGAGCTTCACTCTGAACTGAGACACATGTAAAGTATTTTCACCTTACAATTGGAGACAACTTTGAATTTGTTAATTTCGATCAAAATTGCATTTTAAAGTTGCTCCAAAATTGGGCCAAAGCCCCTGAAATACAGACTTTGGTCAAATTTTAAGGAGGGATAATTCTTACATTTTTTGATCCTGTCCATACAATAATTCTTATTGTACTGTACATCCTAACCACCTAATGTACATATACTGTGGTTGATTGACTTGAGCCATTTTTCTCAATATTAGATGATATCTATCAAAGTATAACAAGACAAGTTTCTGAAGGAACTATTAGTGATTCCTTTCATAGCAACTCACTGTGTGATAGTCAAGGTATCGAGCTACATGTGTAATAATGAATTATTATAAAGTTTTTTAAGTAGATAAAAAGGTCCATGACAAGAAACTAACTGATGAGTTCTTCATGTAATAATTATTTTCCCAATGTATGGTATACAATTATTCCAGAATCATCCATCAATTGTACACGTATTATGCATGTTCTAAGAATCACGATGTATAAAAACTGAATAATAATAACAATACAAACTATTATACAGACAATAAGAGTGGCTGGTTGAATACATTAATTATAAAGTTCTTTATAAATTCCATTAGCAGCATGTATTGTATTTTTGAGCACCATGGCAACAGTCATAGGCCCCACTCCTCCTGGTACAGGTGTGATCAGAGATGCTACTTTAGATACCTGAGGAAACTCCACGTCACCAACTATCAGTGTCTCTCCATTAGCATCTTTCATTTTAATTAATCCTAAAAAAGAGTAACAATAACAAGAAACAGTCGTTGCTATAGTTACCAATGTCAATTACTGTAGCTCCTTCTTTGATCATGTCTCCTCTGATCAGTCCAGGGACCCCTAGTACAGTATTACCAGTAACCACACCTCGTTATTATCATCACTCTTCTCTCTTACCGGTCCCAGTGATTACAATGTCTGATAATAAAGTCATTCTTTTCAGTTCGTCAGGAGGTGTGTATCTGTGACATATTATTGTAGTGGCATCAGCTCCAATGAGAGGATTATTAGTACCATATCCATCAGAATGGAGTAAAGTACTTAATGTAAATCCTAACAATACATTCAGAGTATCACACCAATGCTTAACAGTACATTCATATGCTGTACCTATGTGTTTTGATCTTCCAACAATGCAGGCAGTTTTTCCAAATGTGTCAACTTTACACCTTTTCAATATTTCCAGAACCCCTAGGGGAGTTGCTGGTATAAAAGCAGGTCTTCCCATTACATATCTCCCTATTGGATATGAACTATCAGTGCATAGTAAATATAGCCTGTAGCTCACCAATATTCAGCAAGTGGAATCCATCAACGTCCTTAAATGGACTAATAGATTGACAGATTAAAGTTTCATCGATATGAGGTGGCAGTGGCAATTGTACCAACACTCCATCAATATTGTCATCTTTGTTTAGACTCTCTATTAATTCTAATAGTTCATCCTATTGAAGTAGTGAGAGTCATAACAACAACAACAGCATAAGTACATGTATACCTGGCCTATTGTTGCTGGTTTATGGAGTACATCTCCTCTCATTCCTACCTTAATGGCAGTCTTACTTTTTCTCTTTACGTAAGTTTTTGAAGCTGGATCGTCTCCAACCAGCACTACAGTTAGGTTAGGTGGTCTCTGGCTCTTAGCTGTAATACCACATACTTCATCATACAGCTCTCTCTGTATCTAAGGATCATGGAATGACTCACTGCTACATTGACCAGGTCTTACTCTCTTTGCTAGCAAGTTTCCATCAATGAGGTTAGCTTTAATTCCAGGCTTATTCACTACAAAGTCCAGTCCATTTGTTCCTGCAGCTGTTGACAGCTGTCTCCGCAACACAGGATTAGCAATCCTACCAGCAGAATGAAGAGCCTTCATCATTTTGGACAAGGGAAGTTTATAGAGATTGGCTTCTCATTGATGAAGTGAACAACAACCCTCATAGCAGTCAAACCTGTTTATTGTTTATGTCAAACTGGATTGACGGGGAGTGGACTGGGCGTATCCCGTCACGTGCTATCACATGAGAGAGAAACAGAGAATGGCTGCTGTTCCTTCTGATCTCTTTCCATTTCTTTACAAATTTATGATCAATAATTCTCTCCACAAGACTGCCAGATCTTTTATAAAGGAAACCAAATTTGTGAGTATATAAATGAATACACTTTTAGTGATCATATTCATCATCATCATCATAATTAATTATCATCAGACCATTCCCTGTACTAATGATACTGGTACTACTGATGACGGACTCTTAGATTTTTATATACACTACAAGAAGAAGTGAGGCAATTTTGAGCTTATTGTTAATGATTTCATTTATTTAGTTTGTCTTCTAGTCTCAAAAGGAAGGCCTCAGAAATGGAGTCATCAACACACAAAGCAAAGAAAATAAAAGTAGAAGTTGAATCATCAAGTACAATGTTTAGATTAAGCAAAAGTTAATGAATTGTTTGTAAAGATGAAGGGAGAGAACCGCAAGGTGGTGTTAAGAAGAAAGGTAAAGTGAGATCCAAAGAAAGAAAGAATTCAGGAGAAAGTGATGGCAAGGAAAATGAAGTTGGAGCTCCAGCAAAGGAAGGTTACTCTTGTGTCATTTGAACACAATTATATTTATTTTTAAAGAAACTGAGGGTGAAGAAACAGCTCCTAAAAGAAAGAAAAGTAAAACGCCATTGATGAAAGAAAGCATTCATAATGGAGGAGAGACTTTTACAGTCTCAGATGAAGAGAGTATGTTGATTATGAAGCTGATGACTGTTGATGTTTGTTATTAGCCTGTAAAGAGGTTGTCAGCAGTTTAATGAATCCAGAAAAGACTTCAAAAAAGAAGAAAAAGAGCAAAGCACTAGAAACAGGAGAAGAAGAGGAGAGACAGAGCCATTCAACACCTACAGTTCCTTTCAGACGTGTTGATGACAGTATTACTGTGGACATGAAACTTAGCAATAACTCTTTTGAAGCTAAAGTAATTATTTATTAGCATTACATCCTTTAATCTGTTTCATTTGTAGAAAGGTTCTAAAGGTTCCTGGGGAGAGAAAGCAAACAAAGACTTTAAACATACAAAAGGTTTGCCGCTTGTGTCATGTAGGACCCACCCACTGGTTGTATAATTGTAGGTAAAAGCTTTCGTCACGAAAAGACAAAAAAGAAGAGAGGAACTTATAAAGGAGGAATGATAGACACCAGTGTTAATAGTATCAAATTTGATAGTGACTGATCATGATGATCGTAATTAATTAATTAATTGAAAGCCACACCCCTAAATTGAATGTGACTGACAATGGCCTCATCAAAGATGAGTGTGTCTGAAGCTAATTCCCGTGCTTCCAATGAGAAGAGGTTTCTTTTCCAGTCTATTCTTGGTCAGGGCTCCTTTGGTACTGTAATGAAAGCAAAGGATAAGGTTACTGGAGATCTGGTAGCCATTAAAATAGTGAAAACCCACTCATCACTGTTGGACAGGATTCTAAAGAGAAGGTCCAAGGAACTGGCTGAAGCTCATCAAGAAGTGGACATGTTACTGAAACTTTCACACAAGAATGTACTCCATATGGAAAGCTATTACGAGTTTAGAGTCAAATTAAAAGAAGTGGGACTGTGTATTGTCACCGAGTATTGCTCTAATGGAAACTTGCAGCAATACTTGAGCTCCAATGATTCAAAACCTGGGAGAGATGATTGCATGAATTGGTATTTGCAGCTCACTTCTGGTCTGGCCTATATTCACAGTAAAGGCATAGTACACAGAGACCTGAAACCTCCGAACATTTTAATAACGAGTTCTAATGATCTTAAAATAGCTGACGTTGGTCTTGCTAAGGCGGTATGGGATCTCAAGACAGAATCAAATGAGGCTCCATCTGATACTAGCTTCCTCCACTACATGAGCTCCATAACTGGCACTCCTTGCTACATGGCCCCTGAAGTTTGGGAGGAACATTACAACACTTCCAGTGATGTATTTTCACTTGCTCTGATCTTTATTATGATCCGTGAAGCTCCCAGTCCTCTATTGCCAGTTGGGAAATGGAATGAGCGAACAGATTCAATTGGATTATTGTTGTATCGGTATCCTGATAGTCGTCTTGAGGAACCTGTTTCTTTGTTTTCACCATCCTTCTCTGTCTCTGATCAAAAAGAGAAACTCCTTTTTAATAAAATGTTGCAATACGATTATCACAAGCGACCGACTCTGCAGGAAATAATGACTGAAATTGAGGATATGAGAAGGCCCCGGCCGCAGGAATTGGAGACCACATCAGATGAAGATAATGGTGACAACAGCAGTTGGTGTGTGATAATTTAAATTAAATTGGTTATTGAATTTGTATTTTGAACAAGGGAAACATTATTCAATTTTGGGACATTGTGTCACTGTGTAAACAGCTTTGTAAATTTACTGTATCTGATAAGAAGCTGTTGTAGTCTTGTAGACAGCTGTTACTAACCATCTGTAGCTATTGAAACTGGTCAAAATTCCATCAAAAGTGACAAATAGAAAATTCCTCAATTTTTTACATTTTCTGGTACATATACATGTACTTATGTTGCGTAGAAAGTGTACCTATATATACCATAATAACCTTGCTATACAAGTACATTCATAGCATTACCTATAATACCTCATAACCTCTGACCTTTACAATGTAAATATGCCTACATTTGCTTTACTGAGCACATTGCTACCACCATATATACCATTACCATCGCCTACATTAATTTATAACCTGAGATATCCTAAATATAACAATATATGACCATATTAATGTTTCTTAATACTTAATACCATATACCATTAT
>NW_003546249.1:845893-852899 GCF_000090795.2 Amphimedon queenslandica | reverse complement strand
TCCAGAGTCCAGCAACATCATCAGCTGTACTCACTGACCCTACTCCTAGTAAGGTCTCCATATGCTTGGAGATAATGAGCTTGTCATTTCCAAAGCGTTTCTGTAGGATAGCTACCGCTTCTTCATAATTAGCTGAAGTGAGAGCCAATCCTTCTATAGCATCCTTAGCAGAATGTCCAACTAATGAACGAAGGTAAGTGAACTTGTTAATGTCTGACAGCTCCTCATTATTATGTACTGCCGACTCGTATGAATCCCAGAAGCCCTTCCAAGTTGTAATGTCTCCATCAAACTTTTTTATAGTAAGTTCTGGTAGTTTAGGGCGGAGAGACATACCTCTAGTTCCAGATGGGGTGTGACTCGAAGAAATAGATGACCCCCTTGAAGATGGAGCGAGTACACATCAATTCTATCAATAGTCTGTTGGATTTTCAGCTTAAACTCGTCGGCCTCCTCTATATCTTGCTATATTGCTTCTTCATCATGTAGCTCATCTAATATAGCATTATCAAGCTTCCCTATAGTTTCCATCTTCTCTTGAAGAACCAATTTCATTTGCCTGAGCTTAGCCAAATCAAGTGCCTCCGTTCCATCCTCATCCTTTGAAAACATGCCATCAAGCTCCACAATCCTTCATGTGACTATACCTCTATGAGCACCTTACCCACGTGTCAAATTAATTTTTTATTAAAAAAAAACAATCAATGAAAATTACTATTATGAGACAATAGTATAGTAGTGGCTACGGTACTCTAAATATCACAGACTCACGTGTACCCCTTCGACAATACTTTAAGGGGCTAAGAGAAAAAGATAGGCCACGGTCCCAACTCGACAGTGACTTTCGGGTGTGAAGCTAAAGGCTGACGGGAAGATCCAGTTCAATGCGCTCCCAGATCCGGCTCGTTGGAACATATGTTCAGTATATGACTCAAATCTATCTTCCCAGACTCCCTAGTAGTCAGGATTATACTGAATCCCCTCCCGATATGTCCCTCTTCTTCTCTTTAACAAAAGTCTCTTCTATCAAAATTTAACAACTACGCATGCTCAGCAAAATTAATTAACAGTGATGAATAATAATTAATTAGAGTTCTCCACAGGGAAGCCACCCCCAGCAAATCTGCCAACCAGGCTGGAGAGGGATCAGAGACTGTAGCAGCTGGTAGTCCCAGTCCAATAGGGGGACCTGATCCTCCAGAGGGAGGGATTGTTGTCCCCACGCCCCCGGATGGCGGGTGAGGAGTCGCCCCTGGTCCTTCAGGGGGTATGAGGGCTCCAGGCAGCAGAGCAGCAAGATCCAAAGGACCGGAGGTCCTACCAGGAAATGGAACACCACCTACCAAAAAAAGGGAGTATTAAAACCATAGCCCCAGTTCGTCAGATAACAGAGTCGCCTCTGGCTCCAGAGAGGAGGCCCCATGCCCAGGCCCCTGGAGGGCAGGACTCTGGCCTCTGCCCCGGGTGGCAAGACCCAGATGATGAACCTCAAGGGTGAGGCGGCCCCGGAGGGCAAATGGCAGGGGGAGGGGAAGGGGCTGAAACCCCAAGAGTACCCTAGTACTGGGAGCCAGGCCCCAGAGAGACAAGACCAATTATAGCAGAGAAAACAGAGTTGTGAGGGTGAGGCAGCCATCCAAATAATATTATTATACTAATTAGCAACCACAAACACCTATTCCCCTCACCCCCACTACAGCCCAGCAGGGGGAGTAGAGGTGTGACAAGGCAACAATGTGGCAGCAGATAGGTCAACACAGGGAAGACTACTGCAAGAGTCCGAGCAACTAAGGACGACTGCCTGCCACCGCTGCCAAATCGGCTTCGCCCACCACTCCCCCTCCCCACGCTCATCCACCTCCCTACACTCCCCCACCTCCCTACCTCTTCCCTCACGTGGGCTAACCGGGAGGGTTGTCCCCTAACCACTGTGCTGTGGCTGCGAGGGACCCTCCGATACGTCACACCAAGTCCCACCCCCAGAAAGCTCCCATTACTACCCCATAACTCACCCCTAGCTGGTGGGAGTGACGCAGTTAAAGGGATCGGAGCTACCACACTTGGGGCAGGAGTTACACCACTTGCACTGACTCCTGGGAGAACTGGAGGGCGACCCAACGCACTGCCAGCAGCGACCATTCCCTTGGCGACGGCCCTTGATATGAGGGTAGCCAGAGCTCCCATGGACAAGTCTACTGAGGCTGGAGAAGATCCAGAGACCCCGCTTGATCTGGAGCCACCCCCGGAGCCCCCCCCGAACGAGAACTGCCTGCCCCGGAGCTATCTGCTCTGGGGCTACTAACTGAACCAAACGCACTGGTTCCAGAGCTCGAACTGGGTATTGTGCCCAGGATACTAGTAGTTGAGAAAGGAGTAGAAGTCTCAGCCACCGCTGTCGCCAGAGTGCCAGTGGGGACGGTCCTCAGTGCCGAGGAGGAAGCCATCCCTCCATATATATGAATATCGATGAGAAAGAAACAAAATCTCGCAGCAAAGCAGACTACTCCACTTCGGAATTCAGAACTGCCTTGCTACGTGTATGACACTGGCTCATATAGGCTCGCTGCTCGAGTTAACTTTGATTAACCATAATAACTTAATCATCATGTAATTTATTCCAAAGTAACAAACTGGAAAATATCAAAACTTGAATCAGGACACTTAATACACTTGAAAAAAAATAAGACATCGCACAATTTATAATAATACATGAGGGGTAATAATTTGAGAGAAACCAGCCTTACCTTATAAGATGATTTATTGTAGTCAGATGTAATGTACTTTGTTGCTCTACGCTGAATCCGCTCAAGCCTAACAATATCTTTAATGAACATCGGGCGCCATACTTGAGAGCAATAAGTGATCTTAGATCTAATGAGAGATAGATATAAGAGCTTCTTTGCACAAATAGAGGAAGTAGCAAAACATCTCCTTATTAAAGACATCTGACCATAAACCTTAGAAGAGATGAACTTGTAGTGCTCACTTCATGATAGATTATCAGATATAATCACTCCTAAGTCACGACAGCTTTTAAAAGGAGCTAATCTTATTAGATAACTTAGTGTCATCAGCAAATAATAAAGCAGTAGTTGATGAAGACAAACAAGATGGTAAATTGTCGACATATAAAATGAACAGAAGTGGACCAAGTATGCTGCCCTGAGGCACCCCAGAACAAACTGGAAGCCAGTTAGATGTATGACCCCTCACTCTCACACACTGTTGTCTATTAGATAAATAGGAGCGAAGCAATAATCACAATGATCCAGTTATACCAGCATCCCATAATTTACTCGAAAGTTTATTATGAGGTATGGAATCAAAGGCCTTTCTAATATCCAACAATACTGTATCAACCTGTTGCATATTGTCCATTGCTAGAAGAATATTGTGAACATGAAGTGTCAATTGCTTAAGAGAGGAACTGTTAGGCATAAAACCAAACTGCCAGTGTGAAATTGATGAACGGCTAAAAAGTCAAAAACCTTATTAAATATAACTCGCATAGTAAGAAATAGGCCTATAGTTATGAACTTGGGATAAATCACCAGACACCACTGAAGTGGAAAGTAAGACTTATTAATGCACAAGGTATAAAGATAGTGCAAAGGCTACAAAAGGGGTGTTGCAGCTCCTTTCAATACAACTGGTGGAATACCATCACCTCCCATAGCTTTTGAAGTATCCAAAGAAGTAAGGACTTCAAAAACATCTTGGAGGGAAAGAGAGATAGATCAAAGAGAGCTGTCAGGAAGGTAAGTAGGGCAAGACTCAGTCACAGGATTATTGGATTTATTATGAAATACAGAGAAAAATAACTATTAAAGAGATTAGCATTATCTTTAGGATGCTCTGCTTTAGTAGAGGCATGTGAAGGGCTACTGAATTCATTAAAAACATTAACCTTGTGAGAGATCATCAATTTTAAATAAAAAGACAATTTTTTCAAATGTATTGTTTTACTAAACAGACATGCAAGAAGACATTACATTCAGAAGTGAAACGATTAAAGTCTAAAGAGGTTTAGATTTGTGTATTTTAGTTATCGAAATGCATTCAATTTGATTGGACGGCATAGAATTTGGTTACAGTCTTGGTTTAATGGCATTTATTAATCTCAACCTTGGTGTATACCCTATACTTGGTGTATAACCTACAAGTCCGGACCTCAACTCTATAACTAGTCACATCCATCTATTGTTCTCAGGTCCTAAATTGTTGTCTTAAGTTTGGCTTCTCTTTTGTTTATATTGATCCATTTTTCTTGGGAATTGTGTGACCTCCATGATAAGAATTTTAACATGGTGCATGAGAACTGGATACTTCTCAGTCCTGGTATGGTTGAATCCCTTTGTTGTTATGGAAACAGACCTATTGCCACCACCACATTTTTAGAACTTGGGGAAAACTTTCCTAGTACTTGGGGAAAACTTTCCTAGTACTTGGAAAATGTCATTGCCCTCGTAAGTTATCAACATTTCAACATGACATTGAAACCCTGGGACACCCTGCTTCATGAATCACAGCCATATTAGACTTGCTCTATCAATTTTGAAATTCTTGTTGAAGTTTCTTCATTTACTTCATATGAAGCGATTACTCTTGTAGAGCCCCGTCTATTCCTTCCCTGACTGGCCTTTTTACTTGAAAGATTCCACTTAACATCCCTGCAACATAGGATTTGAAGTCCTGACCAGTCAGGGAAGGATGCTGGTGCTCAAATGACCTGGAAATTTCCGTCATACTCAAGCAGCGGGAGCATTATAAGTAGTATCAAATATTTTATGATAATATGTTTGAATTGTTCTTGTACTTATAGTTTCTCTCTTTTATCAATTGGGAGCCTTTGCCAGGGCTATACTAATATGAAAGGTGTCGCAATATAAAGTACAATGGACTATTGGGAACTTGACATTAGCTAACTTGATATAAACTGACCTGTCCCTCTCTTTAACAGCCTCTTCTGTCATTGATTAACTGCCTTTTCTGTCACTGACATTGAATTGTCACTAGATAGTTTAACAGCACTCTTCTTGCCGCTCTGTCTGCCAGTATGGACCTTGCTTGCATGTTGGACTTGAAGAATTAACTTATGGTGGGACTTTCAAATCTGGCCCTAAGAACCATAACTATAATATGTACTATGCTGTTAAAAATTTCCAATTGAACATTGTTACAAATATTTCCCAGAGGGAGTTAGCTATTGCAATGAAATTTTTGGGAATGGTTATTGGTACATGTTCAAAGCCAAAGCTTTGAGAAGTATTTGGAATATGATCCTTTTCATTCTATTACATGGATTAAGCATATTGGGAGATGTAGAATGTTCTTGAGCTATTTATAACTTGATTAATCAACCACTGATGGACATACCTGAAGTATTGTGGAATTCATTCATTGACTTTGAAACAGAGCAAGGAGAATATAAGAAACAAAATGAACTACACCTTGAAAAAAATTGTTGCTTTCATGCTCAAAAACTTATAGTGCCATAGAACTTTCTTGAAAAATGTGACAGCAACTATGTAAAAGAATAATAAGTGCCAATGCTAACTGAAGTTGTACTAATTTTATGTATTTAAATTTTTTATTGAGTCTTTTGGTACTAGAGTTATCAGATTGATGTATTTTGCAATAATCAGTAAGTACTTCTTAGTCCTCTCTCAGTCTCTCATTCCTATAAAAATTCACTGCATCTGATGGGTTTTGTTATATACTTAAAGAGCCTAATTGATGCTAACCCTGTAGCATATTGAGTAGAAATGCTATTTATAGTGAAAATTGACCATTGACATCAACTTCATATAGAGATGGACTGTCTCTTTTTAGATGCTACTTAGTGCAGCTGAGTGGTGGATATCAAATTCCATTATATTAAAATGTCAACTCCAGAGGTAATGACATGCTTCTTACCTTACCAAAGTTTGTCATCAAACACTTCATCTTTTCCAAGCCTATAAAAGCATCTAATCTATCATATTTGTGCCATATTTCTAATCTCCTGTCAAGCTCTCTTGAGTATGCAGACTTGGAGTGGTCACTGAGTATTTTATCTAATGAATTATGAAGTATATTTATATTAAGAAACACAGATTATGGCAGAGAGCTACTTCAAGGAGCTAATACTCAGAAAAAAGAAAGAGTAGCTCAACATCAGAGATAGAAAGTGGCTGACCCTGAAGAATTAGCACAAATACAGTTAATGAGAAGGAAAATGTTCGAGGACAAGAATTGCATTGTCATGTGTAACTGGGTCAAATATGCACAATGGGAGCAAATGAGCTTGCCTTTATGAGCATGCCTTTGACGGGGAATTCGGGACATGGGTTTATGATTTGGGATTGGGAAATGGGGTCAACGGACTGATTGGTACATAGGGTTGGGACTGAGAACACTTGCCTGAGGGTTGGGGAATAAAAGAAGGGAATGGGAAGGGTTATTTTGGGACTGTGGACTTGGGATTGGGGACTGTGAAATGTGGACAGACTGAGGATTGGGAACTAGTGATTGGGGATTGTATTTGGGGTTGGTAATCGGGGATTGGGGAATTGGGACTTGGGACAGGAAATTTGGGACTTGGAGATAGGGGACTGGGTTTTGGGAAATGTGTATTGGGGACAGAGAATAGGGACAGACTAGGGATTGGGGGCTATTTGTTGGTGACTGGAGGTTGGAGACCTGGGGAATTTTTGACTGAGGATTGAAGACACTTGTTTGGTACTAAAAATGGAGTCAGACAGCAGTTAATGACTATACACTTAAGTTTTCTGCAGAACTGAAACTGTTTTCTCTGGACTTCACTTTCAAGAATATGGAATGGTTGCTTGAATTTTTAAATGATGTTACAACAGGTATGGCAAGTGATAAAATAGTTTGTTACAAGTGATAAGAACTAGTATCGTAAGCAATAAAATAGTTGGAATAAGTGAGTCTTGATTCTTACACATGTTTTAAATCGCTCCTCCACCTTTTTTTCAAAATAAGTATATACGTACAGGTAGAG
>NW_003546249.1:826372-844911 GCF_000090795.2 Amphimedon queenslandica | reverse complement strand
TGAGCACATTTTGACAAAGGAATGCTGTAGTATAAGGCTTCAAGGTCCTTACCAATCAAGATACTGTCTACATTGAGCTGTCCGAACAAAGCCTCACAAAATGTTGTGTTAAGTGGGTGTTGGTACAATTTCTCTGCATATGTGAAAAACTGCAAGGCAATGAAGTATGACAACACTGGTATTGGTCTTACCGTTGGTGGGGACAGAAATGTATGGTCTGGTGTCAGAAGGCACCCTTACTGTCACGTCCTATTTACAAAAAGAGTGAAATGATTGCAATCTTTGTTTATCTTACAGGTGTCTCAAAATTAGAAATTATACTTCGTATGGCTGAAATAGGAAGCAGACACTATACAAATGAAATTGCAAAGTACTGAAACAACTATCACATTACACTTACGGGTATAATTGGTCTTAAAAGAGTAACAGGAATTGGCACTAGTGTTGAAGATGTGTCCTGTTGATCCCAATTTTCTCAGTACGCAACCCCTGTCCCCAATCTACAGCAGTCCAAAGCCCCTAATTCTCCAGTCCTAGTTCACAACTTCCAGACTGTCAATTACAGTTCTGATTCCAAATTTTCTAACCCCCACTTCAATATCCCCAGTCCCAAACCCCAAGGCCCCAAGCTTCATTCCTCAACCCCCAGTTCCAATTCCTCAGTCTGTCCCCAATTCCCAGTCTCCAAAGCCAAATTAAGTTCGAAACTCCTTGGCCCCAATTGGTAGTTAGTCCCCAATCCCCAGTCCCTTATCGCCAGTCAGCAGTCCCCATTCCCCAACCCCCAAGTTCTAATCTCCAGTTCAAATTCTCCAACCCCTGTCTCCATAATGACTCAAGAAATTTAACTAATAAAATAGAAGACAATTCACCAGGCAACTTCACTTGCCAAAGGCAGTGGCAGTGCCCTTTGTTGAAAGGTAATAATGCCCTTTATTCTACCTTTTTACTAACAAAATTGTGTTAGTGCCATCTGAAATTGAATTTTATCTCATCTATTAGTATTATAACTTAATATTAGCTGCTTCTAAGGTTGTTTTCTTGCAATGTATAGTGATGAATTGTGTTTTGAAGTTGTCTGACATGTTTCAAGTGACCTATTTTTCTACAGCTACTCTTCTTGGAGACTACATGTACATTCCTAAGGCATAAACACTATTTTCTTTATAAATGTCATGTACTTTGCACTAAGAAGTGGAAGGAAAGGAATTTTCAGTTGAATCCTCCACATGTTCAAATTATTAAGACATGCAAAAGGCTTACCTTCATTGAACAGAAGATATATCCAAGACAATCAAGGCCTTTGGTCCAGAGTAGTTCTTCAAGAGTCTGTTTCTACTTTCTTGATTTGTGATTCCCTTCCTTTACATTGGCCATCTAATATTGGCCTAAATTTTGTAGATTTGTGACAAAATCAACAAAAAAACCTATTTGCTTCTTATGTATTTCATAATGCTGCAAGCAATATGATGAAAATAGCTGGATTAAATACCTTTAGGCTTAGGCTCTGTCCTGATGGGCTGCTCCCCTGCCTGCCGCCAGACCTAGTTGGATCATTTGATGTAGCCATGATTCAATAGACATGTAGATGACAGTAACTTGAGGACAACCTGAGCAGGACATCACGAATACTCTAAACAAGTATCACGTCGGCCTATGCTTCGTTTATATACTATTATGATTAAATCAGACATTAAGCATGCATTGCCGCTAATGTCTTTTCGTTGCATCCTTCACAAAGATCATAATAGCAAATCTTATTTATATCATTACAATAATTTTAATATTAAAAGTTTAACTTCTTCATGAGTGTATGAACATTAAGTTTCAAATTGGGCACGTCCCTTCAATCTCCTGATGGAGTAAGCAATGATGCTAACCCATCCAGTTAATTAGTTCATTTTATTGATTAATTGAATTTGCTTTGAGCCTTTTGTCAGATGAAGAGCCTGTGGTAACTTTAGTTTATCACATCTTTTGCTGTTTATGGCAGTGGATTAACCAGCAAAAGTACAATAAATAACAATGCAATATCATTGTTACAAAAAATGTTTTAGTGAATATGATGTTTAATGTGAATCATGTAAATAATGCAAGCGTTAATTAGTATAAACTATAACCTAATAAAAAGAGTCAATTAGTACAAAGATTTATTGTTTCCATTTTGATGCAATATCATAGATCTTTTAAACTTTTTTTAAAATGCATCTTCAGGCATCTCAACATTCTAAACAAGGTCAAAAATCTGAGTAAAAGAGATTGAAACTTGAATTCTTGCATTAAATATCTTACATTGATTTTTTCATGAAATTTAGTTGCAGCACCTTTTTGGCACAAGGACTATGGCGGCTATGGCCACTTGGCTCCTCGAAAATGGCCCAGCCATAATACTTGCTTATATTTGTTACGTTTTATGCAAATAATATTATGTTTACCTAATTCATGGTCTCAATTTAAGATATTTTCCAGTGTGTGTGAACCTTCCAACTGTTACATGTATAAGAACAACAGATTCTTTTTGTCAGTCTTGGTGAAAGGAGAGATACAATTGCTACTACAAGCACTTCTTTAAGTTATATTTCTATGGAAACAACATTGCATTTTATTATTTTATAATAAAGAAGTTATTTTTATTTATTTTGGTATTACTAAATACCTACTGAATAAATACTAGGCTTGTGACCCACGCCTTTGCTGATGATCACAATTTATAATAATGTATAAATTTGAAGATTTTTTTGCAAAAATGTTAAGATGTCTACTTTTCCAGGTTTTAAGTAGACTAGACTTGCTACGACACCACAAGTACTGAATAAACATTGAGGCACAACTAGTAGCATAGATGCATAGAAACTTCTTTGCATAACAGAAAAGCGTAGGGTAATTAAAGCAGTTTATTTTCATAATAGCTATAATGATAATAATAATTGTAAAATTAAAACATTAATTTTACCGTAATTTGCCTTTTTTTCGTTGTGGAAATATTTTCGTATGGTCCTAAAATGACGAAAATATTTCAATCGAAAATTTTTGAGCAACCAAAATTTGTGACCTAATTCATCAAAGAAAGACTAAGGTACGGCCTGATAAGTAGGTATCTTCTTGCAGCTCTAACCTTGCTCTATCCACTGGTGCTTGCTGTACTTCAATCAGTTGCTTCACTACTGAGTTATAAAATAAAACGGTCCACCATGTGACAAAAGTAGCCATTTAATGTTTCCGTTTATTATCCGTAAATTGGTCATTGCTGCATCTCCAGTACTATCCGTATACTAGTAATGTCGGGGGGAACAGCCAGGTCAAGAATCTCTTATCTCAAGAATTATAAACACTACTATAGCGGCCTTGTTACCAGTAGGTAAAAGACAATGTATATGCAAGAGAAGCTAAATTTTCAGACTGTAAAAAATTTCGTACACTATGAGAAGACGAAAATATTTCCACTTGAATTTTTCTGAAACGAAAAATTTTTGTACGAAAAAAAGGCAAATTACGGTATATTGTGGTACTGCTCCTTTATGGAAAGAGTCTAATGAAAATGTACCATTTATAATGATAACTGTCATTTCTATAGTGGGACAGAATAACACTACATGGTCATGTATTAATAAAAAATTTTATCTCCAGAATTCATTCCATTACTTCCAATTCTTTTATATGAATCACTGGTGGATGTGGTAATTTTGGTTCCACGACTGCAAAGGTTGTCTTCAAAGTCTAACCTAGGAGCACTGATGTAGGCATCCATTTCTGTTAACAATCCGTTTTTGTAGGACTAATCATCTTGTAATGTAAAGCTAATTCATTTAATAATTCATTCTTGAATGCTTCCAGGTTGCTAGGCTTTTTAGAAAGTGGTTCTTCTAGTGGTGGGCTGCTGTGTCTGAGCTTGATTTGCTTGAGTTCGAAGGTTATTAAAGTCAGTGGAGCTTTCACGAAGCAAATTATCTTGAATAGATTTGACTTCTGAAACAGATAGGTACTTGTTTTTAAATCTAGGATCTAAAAACATTGCAGTAGATAGAAGTTGCTGTGATGCGTGATCAGTGTTATGAGTTGCTAAATCAACTTTACTGTGCTTATTGATATCTTTGGTTAATTGGGTGTCTGTTTCGTGTTCCTTTGCAAACTTGTTGATAACTGATGATTCTGCAATATAAGTTTTCCCTGAAAGAATACGAGTGAGAGTTGATAATGGAGACAATGCAAATGGTTAAAGAATTTTAATATCCTGCCATTTTTGCACTAGATGTGACATCTTGCAGTCAATACTAACTACTAATCTTAGGGCTTTTTCCTGTTCTAAAACCTGATCTATCATTATTGCCGTACAGGGCCACTGAGAGGGGGGCAAAAGAGCCAAATGCCCTGGGCCCCACAATTTTAAGGGTCCCAAGAAAATTTTTTCAACACTTCATAAAACAAAAATCATTACAAAAGACTGGCCCTTCTAGCCTTTAGCCTAGCAAAAAAATGAATAATATCACCAAAATTAACTTTCTAGCTAGTTCACATTCAATAAACAAAATACATGTTGTCATTCATGCAGGTAAAGTTAATTAATTTTGACTACACCCACGACAAATATGATTAAAGCTGAAAATTTTTTTGGCACGCTTCATGCACCAAAAATTACATCCCTTGGCCCCACCAAGGCTTTCAACAGCCCTATTGCCATAGACAAGGTAAAATGATTATTAATGGAGAAGATATGAGTCAAATACCCTCTTAGTCGTCTCTGTTGGTTGTCTAAAAATATGAATATACAGGGAGAGAAAGCAGAAAGAGAAAGTAGGAGTTAAAAATAAGAAAGGCATTCAAAGTTTCAAACTGAAAACATGGACATGTAGCATAATAAGCACATTATTGTCCACCCAGCACTGATACCTTTTCTGCTTCCCCGGCCCATTCTTTTGCACTTATGGTAGTTGATGCTTTCTCTGGCTCTCTCAACTTTATCACTACCTCAACCATACCAAAATCACCAGAGAGTATATCAGTCTCTGGTGCACTCACAGTACTTTCTGTTTCAGAGGATCCTTAAAAAAACAGATTGCAGGCTGTAATCATAGATACTCCATGGATCTTACCTGACTGCGCCGGGGATACTGGCCCTGTAACATTGAGATGTGGAATAGGTTCAGAAATGGAGTTGCTGTAGGCTTCCATCTCTGTCTATGCTCTTGCTCTCACTGAAGTAAATTGATGCTACAGGCCTCTTATATACATGCACACAGTTTTACAGGAAGTGATGCATTCTTTCGTGACTACACCTTCATTTGATAATAGCATAACAATTCAATTAATCATAGAGAAATAAACAAAAGAATAATAAATGTGAGTATCAGTACAAGCAGCCCTACTAACACGACTGAGCCCACCATCTGAGGTTTCCCCTCTATCCTCTTGCTCTGCCTGCAGGCTGGTACCAGCACCATTGTCTTTTGCATGTACCTATAATAATGATAATAATAATAGTACTTAGATGTAGGTCTACATGCAAGTAACTTAGAGCAGCAAAAGCATGGCTTGGTAAGCCTCAATTAACCTGTGCTTTAGTTAACTCTTTCCATCTCTTCAAGCTACTTAAAATAGCGCTAGTCACTTGCCTGCATATAGATAGAGCTCTGGTATACCTCCTAACATCTTTAATTGATTCAGTGACAGCTAAATGGAGATTGTGGCCAAAACAGGCCAGTCAAGCTGCTCTGCAATATTGCTTCCTTTGTTTGTTGTAAGGCATACTTGCTTGAATATGTTGAAATCCCAAGAATAAGTGTAGCAACCGTAGTATCGGCAATATTTGTACCTGTGTGACCATGAGGGTAGAAACTGTGTTTGTAGGCAACAATTCCTTAGGCTCCATTGTTCATCAATGAAATGAATAATGTAACTCATGTATGGTGTCATAGTAGAACTACACCGCATGTCTGTTGTTGCTAAAAAGTAATCTATGTGCTTTAGTTTTTGTTGAACTTTATTTCTGGTTATTGCATAAAAATCTGGCAAAGAAGTTCTAGAAAAGTAATGGCGGCTTGGGATTTTATATCAAGAGTCAAATGTTTTGATGAGTACATCTTTTGGACCGTGTGTACAAAGGTAAACCATCCTTGGCAATGCAGGAAGTTATTGAATGTGTCAAATTGTTCCTTTGTCTAATTTTCTTTTCATACTTTTGTCCTAGTAAGTTGTTTGGCAACTGGATGATGTATTACTAGTGGTGAAATGTGCTTTAGATCCTTGGGTAGCTTCAACATTAGAACTTAGAATGATTAGTTCGAAGGTGAGAATAGAGGTTTGAAGTATTCCCATTTTTAGCAAGTACTGTGGCTGTGCGACGACAGTGACAACACACAACACTCACATTATCCAATGGCTGTCCATTATCACCTTTCCTTAACCCAAAGGGCTTCCAAATTGAGCTTCTTGAGCCTGGTTTTGATACAAGGTCAGATCACATAGATGATGATTGTACAAGCCAGGCCCACAGCTGTGACTTCATTTTTCTAGAGTTACTGACATTTTAGCTGCCATGACACAACAAACTGACCATTAATAGTCAATTGACGAGCAGAGACTAAAAGTCAGTTCCAAATTTCAATTTCCAAATCAAGTGTTGCTACTGATATTGCAGCTGCAGCTAGTACTCGAACAATACATCTGAACATCATGAACATTAGGCAGTGCAGGCTGATAATTATTGATACTTCGATATTTTTCATATTCAATGCTTCAATATTATTATCATTCGTGAAAATACTGTTAGTAACAGTCAATAATATTGTAGTTATTACTAAATATAGGTATACCACACAACCCTTCCTCTGATGTGTTTCTATTATGTAGTGTGATACATTCATCATATAATAATAATTGATTTTATAGTATTATTTTCTTTCCTTTTTTAGGTTTACTTCTGGTGCAGTTGATAGATTTTTGTCTTCATGTAGTCCTCTGATCCTATGTTCCATTGTAGAGAACTTCAGTAGCAAAGCTTATGAACAAGGCAACAAGAGTTGTGAAAGTGGAAGTGGCGGTTTCATATCATACTTTGCGATAAATGGTGCTACACAGTGCTTATTACCAAACTTACGTATTGGAACTTCAATACTAACATCTAAATTAAACCTTTGTTACATTTATAATCATAGTCTCATTAATTTGGAAATGAGTAATGATCATAAAAATAAAAGTTAATTATAAAGTTTATTTGTGTCATGAACAATAATACTTACATTACATTATAATCAATATTAATTATTTCATATGCACTGTTGTAATAAGACAACATGATAAAAATGTATTTGAAAGCAGTTAAACATGCATTTTAGTCTGTTCCCCACAATGCATAGAGCCATTAACATGCCAGGTAGAATTCTCATTGATGTTCAAGTGTCAGAGCAGAATTGACACAACTTGATGGAGGGCATGCTGTAATTTATTCTAGTCAACACTGCATTCATCAGTATGTCAGTACAGATTTTTTCCACGAATTATTAATCTATATAATACATAATGAAAATTAATCTGACAGATAGTTTATACTTGTTTTTATTGATAGCTGAAACTGTTATTTGCCTGTTGACGCTAAAAGTAAATATTAACTGAAGTATGAACATTACTAAGTGTACATAAAATTAATATTAAAATTAGATAGAGCTTGGCATTCTAAGCCACTAGAGTCTCAATAGAATGTACCAGTACACTTAAAAAGAAGACTGATGGTAGAATGCAAGAGGTAACAATATGTGCAAGTGATAATAATCAACATTTTAGATATAAAACAAAGATCTTTATCAGTAATGAAAATGAATTATTTGGGGTGAATCTCTAACTCTTTTTGAATTCAAGAAAAATAATTGTACAAGTATGGCTATTGGCTAATAAAAAAGAGAAATAACACTTCTTTTTCTGTGACAAAACTGACAATTAATGCTAGCCATTTTTAACACAAAAATGTTGAGTCTTTAATTATAAACAATAATTATTATTAATTAAAAAGGTAATCCTTGAGAGTTTTTGATGCAGCATCATGCCATATTTCATCACAAACTTTCTTGCCAGTAGCTTGGATTTTACTGATTGTTTCCCAGGCTGGCTTCAAATGTGTCAGTATATACTTATTGGAAGGATCAGAATGATAAGTATACTCACCTAAAATGCAAATAAACCATAATTAATAATGAATAATAAGTTACCATTGACACAGGTTTGAGTTAATCGTCCAAGAATTACATAATACAGCAAATTTATCTCCTTCTCCGTTAAAGGGTTTTCCTTAAGATAGCCAGATAATAATGGTGCAACACTTTTCAAAGGATCTGGTCTTTCCAAAGATGCATAGGCCATAGCTATACCAAGGTCAAAAACTGTGGGAGTATAAACACAATCATTAAAGTCAATTAAACCAACGACCTCAACATCCCCCAACTGATTCTCCTCTACAATAATGTTCATATCATTAAGATCATTATGACAAATACTGTGTGGCAATGTAGGCATCATGGGCACCACATTTTCTTCAAAATCATGAAAGTTCTTGTGTATAACTTGGAGCTTATCGAGATCAGATATACTTTTGTCAGCAAGAGAACGCAATGTGAGTAAGTGTTGCAAATCCCACTGCAATAATTTTCTTGCAGAAGCACCAGGATGTGAAAAAAGCTAAGGTGAATAGTAAAATAATGTTACTAACAATAATAATTATTTTAATACCTTCATTTCACGAGACACAGATCCAATGTACTCTCCCAATTGGAACATAACGGATGGGGAAACAAAAACGTCACTTAGCAACTTACCTGGTAGGTATGTCAGAACACGTGCATGATAGTGATACTGTGCTGCTTGAGAATCACAGCTGACCTCACTATATGAGAATAGTGATGACCCTGACAGTGTCACAATTTCCGTTCCATTTACAGAAGCAACTGGAAAAGGAACATTTATACCTTTCGAAAAAAGGAACTTCTTCACTTCAGTTTGCATTTCAACGGTTGATTTCATCTCTGAGTCACGCCAATTGAGTACTTTTAAGACAAACTCATTTTCAGACGAACTATGCTCAGACTTTGGAATATTACCAAGGAAATGACCACGAAAATAATAGTTCCTATCATCGTAGCTATTCAATTCTTTCACAGAACTCTCGGCAATATGCTTGAAAGGAAAGTAGTCATTTAAGAGTTTAACGACTCCTTGAGGTGACAGGGATGGAGGTCGAATATCAGCCATCATTAACAACACACGTTGCATGCCTAGCCCAGCCACACCCCAATTCCCAAAAAGAAAATCAGTTAAATCACAAAAACTTTTACACATGTTCTCCTTAAAAACAATACAATATACAAAAAATGACAGTGCTATAGTTTGTACACCCTTGTTAAGTGTTACTATTTTCTTCATCTGAATCCGAATCATAATGCAACAAACCGGTTAGACCCAATGAAACCTTTTTTGTATCATCAATAGTAGAGCTAGTTCCAGGTTTCACAGTCACTGGGGATTTAGCAACAACTTTTATAGTCTTTGAAGGAGATAAAGATTTATCAGCACTGCTCTCACTTGATGTCCTGCATGAAGATAAGAGACAAAGAGTAATACCAATATTAGATGTTGCTTTAAATGTGTTAACAAAACATTAGAACATGTACATGTATCAGAAAAATTGTAAAACAGAATTCTCTCCTAGCCAAAATTTGGTGCAAGTATAGTATATGGTCTTTAGCCAAATTTTTGAGTAGCTTTAAAAATTCATGACAATCTAACTTTGATCAAACAAGATGAACATATATATTATCAAGAGTGGATAATTATTTAGGGAGAGTGTCTAACCCGCCTATAATCTGTGATACCACAGTGTGTAAGTTTACATAGCATGGTTATTAGCACCAAGTAGCCATTCTTGCGTCCTTATACTGATTCCAAGTCAGAAGGCTGCAAATAAGAAAGAGCCAACCATTAGAAGAACATATTCCCGTCTGCTCCTGCTTGTTTCTCGCACCACATGATCCTCAGAGTGGAGATATAAGTCTTAAAGTTGCCTGCATGCTTCAAGCGCCATTTTATCAGCCACACCCATAAATTTGAAGATTACTGAGATTAACTCTGTATACTTGCAACAAACGGATGTAAACATACGCGCTGTGGTATCACAGAATATAGGCAGGTTAGACACTCTCCCTAAATAATTATCCACTCTTGATACTAGACGAATGTAAAACATTAAGGGGCTCAGCCCCCTAGCCACGCTATATTTTAAAGGTTATATGGTATAGAGTTACATTATTGTACATGTACAATAATTATACATGAGTAAATACAGTAGTTTGTAAGTTTGTAATGAAGTTATCATGCTTGGAAATACAAATTTTCTTTATCAGTTTATCACATTCTACAGCAAAAAAGTTGTGTTGGAAGCCAGAGACAGTAAGTAACTGCAGTCATAGGTTATGTCAGTAGTTGTGGAGGCTTTACAAGCTCACAACTGTGGCATATCTGCCTTCTTAATCTTCCTTGCTGTATTTGGAAAGTAGTAGAGACTTCTCTTGCATTCTTGCTGACTCAAGTGAGTGACTTGTAACTTGTAAGGTCAAGAACATGAAGAACAATGAAGAATTCATAGCTGGCGCCATTTTATTCCACTGTGACCACACCCGTTTTCAAAGAAGATTAAGATTAGGTTAAAAATAGGAAAATTTTTCATACGGATAAATAGGGGTGACGTACGTGTACAAACAAACATACTCTACTCGAACTAGTGGGCTTCGCCCAATTATACATACAACCTAGATAAACATACATGTACATGTACATGTACAATGTACATCAAATCATGCATATGTATTACATAAATGCATCAGGATAAAAATAGAGAATTTTCTCCTATCCATTTTTGACAAAATGCCATGGGCCAGTCAAAGTTTTACTGAGCAAGCACACCTCATGAGCTGGCGAGAAGCTGAGCACTATACTGGGAAACCCAGATTGCTGCACTTCTATCTACATGTGCATATTGTGCTATCAATACTTTTATTTATTACCTAATATCTAACACCATAATAGAAAGGCCAGAACCATCATCATACATGAAAATTATGATTTGTAATATAAACTATTACTATGCAAAATTACTTATACTACAAAATTAATGTATTTCAATACAGTAGTAACAAAACTTTAACAACTAAAGTACCTTCTTCTTTTAATAGCTCCCACTATCAGGGCCGACTGTGATTTTGGTGCTTTGGAGGACATTTTCAATGTTGGTGACACAGGACCAGGTGTAATTAACAATGGTTTTTGTGCTATTTTTTTCTCAGACTCTTCTGCATTCAATTGTGAAACAGCAGTCTATAAAAATAATAACAAATACATTTAAATAAAACATGATTCATAGATAAGGTATAATTATGTAATACTGTAGGCCGCATTTTTTCAAGGGATATGAATTTCATGATTTTTTGAAGATAAGCAAAAATTACTTCTTCAAAAATCAAATTATTACAGTACAAAATGGCAGACAGCATAAATTCTTGAAAATTAAATCTGCACAATAGATTTTAGGCAAATTCGCAAAATGTACAGCCCACAAACAAAAGGCGCCCTACGGTATGTGTCAATGAAAAATAAACAAAATGCTAAATTGAATAGCACTTTTTCTATATAGCTACCAATCTCAAAAATTTTCTGTAAATATACAAAACTCAATTTGCTCTGTGGGTTTGACAACTACTGGAATTGGGTCATGCATGAATTTAATTAAATTTACGGGGTAAAGTACAGTAGCTCAGATAATTATTTTTATGAAAATTTTAAAACTCATAAGATAAATACTAGTAACAAATTACAAGTTGCCACTGTAATAACAATTATAAATACAAAAATTACTATTGTGCGTATGTTTTGTGTTCCTTGCAGAAGGGGGTGCTTGAACAAAAAATTTATCAAGATTATTAAGGCCTTTCTACACTAGCACTTCTAATGCACATTGAACTGGTTTGAAACCGGTTTCAGTCATTCCACACCTTATGCGCATTGACTTGAATGCGCATTATCTCAAGGCCTTTCTACACTTGAACCGGTTCCAGAAGTCTGGCTCATCAGGTGATTCCACACTATCTTCAGGATCATGTATATTTTGATAGTATTTCTGATCCAGCTGCCATTGTATGGCTATCTATTGAATGGGCATTCAAACCTCATATGGAGGTGGTTTGAGATCATAATGCACATTGAAGTCAATGTGCCATCAGGTGTGGAATGACTGGAACCGGTTTCGAACCAGTTCAATGCGTATTAGAAGTGCTAGTGTAGAAAGGCCTTCAAACCACCTCCATATGTAGTTTGAATGCCCATTCAATAGTAACCAATGGCAGCTGGATCAGAAATACTATCAAAATAATTATACAAGATCCTGAAGGTAGTGTGGAATCACCTGATGCTCTTTCAATGAGCCGACTTCTGGAACCAGTTCAAGTGTAGAAAGGCCTTACAAAATCATAAAAAACTTTTGGCCACAACATACAGGAAAATATGGTGTTAGAACAATAGTTGGAAGTACTTAAAAAATACTGTATGTACCTTAAAGGCATTGATCTCCTCTCTCTCCTGTTGGAGCAGTTGTGATTCACGTGATGACTGTTGATAAGTAATCATATTCAGAAAACCAGCCTCTTCTTCATCAAGTCCTTTATATATCATATTCTCTGATAAACATACAGTGCAACATCTAAAATTATGACAAAGCCAGCTCAAATTTTACAAAGTTACTCACTGAATTTAAACTTTTCATCCCAATCTTCTTGCTTCCTGTCTTTTTGTTCTTTCAGACGTTCAAATAGTGGACGTGGATCATAATTAGTTTCTTGTGGTGCCTCTAAATAATTACAAGTTGTTATGAATTAATATGCCGAAATGTGACTAAAAAGTCTAAATGAACTTTAATTATATGAATGCAACTATAATTACATAACAAAATATTTTACCACAAAAAACCTCTTTTCAAGCCAAAATTTTAATCTTCTGTACAAGTGTCATAAGCTGTAAGTTAAAGGCCTTGTCACATTTGAAAAAGTAATGTAAAAAGTAAAACAAATCGTAAAAAGAGCATAATATGTTACATAAATTCAGATGATAGTGTGTCTGAAGTGTATTTTATCAGCTGTACCAACTATCAACAAAGATCATAAAAAAGTGACAGTACAAAAACTGAGAAGTCTTAAAGGGATACTGTCACGGTATACTGGTTCCATGTATTTTACGTGACATCACTAATCCCTAGGGTCCAACAATCAATAACAGACTTTGAGCAGAAATGGCTGCATCAATAAAAGCTTTCACAACCTTGCTAGAACATAAAAAACAGGACAGGCATAAATAGCCCCTACTCTACCAGAGCTGGGTTTTGAATAATTAGAATGCTGAGGGACAGCAGAAATATGAAATATTACCATCAAAATTGTAGAGGCAATAAACCAGCAGACAATCATTGTATTTCCTTAAGTAAAGGCCACCCCTGAGTACTCTCAAAAAGATGTCCCACTGAACCAGAAAAGGAATGAAATAGATGCCACCATTATTCATTAGTAATAATCATTATTAACTAGTAAAATGGTGGATTAGTCACATTTCAGTAGCTGCTTTATCCTATCAATTACTAGTGAATTCCTATAGGTAGATGTATAAATCCTGTTTTCATCTACAACAGGTAGATGATGAAGCGGTCTTGAAAGATACAATTTACTAGCCTTCAGACATGCTTCAGATGACTAAATAATTAAAAATTTTCTTTCAAAATATAAGCTTATAGCCATTTTTTCAGTAGATAAACATTCCATAAACTACTAAGTCCTTCTACAATTACAGTATCCCTTTAAATCTACAATTCTACTTTTCAAATATAGCAGCAAGATGTCTTTAAATACATAAAATTACCATTGCATTAATCAAATAATGTAGTTGGTAGAGATAAATTTTGGCCGTCCCACATATTAAAATGATTTGTAAATTTTGTAGCCATGTGTCACTGAGCATGCTCAGAATAAAGATTTAATTCAGAATATAAAATTACCCAATCATAAAAATAAAACCTGCTCCATTTTCTCACTATCACCACACCCCTTTTCTACCTGTGGAGGTCGGGAACACTGCTATCTAAAATTTGTGCAAATAAGACAGCGTGGGTGGTCCTACATCATGTGACAGAGACCACACAGCTGAAACAGATGCTTTGCAGCTAAGATAAAATGAGAATAGAGTCTCTTGGACATCTCTTGTAGATTTGAGAGCAGCAACTTTCACAGAGTGGAGAATGCCATTATTATTAATGATGTTTATTTAAACACATGACAGTATGATTTTGTCATAAGTATGATGGCATTGTTGTACATGTAGTAAGTAGCATAATAATACTACGCTTAAATATTGAAAAAGAACATTACAGGTTCCTTCCTTTGGTTACTTGATCCTCATCTTTCTTCTTTTGTCTTAAACAGAGCTCTTTAGTCATATGACTACACATGGTTCAAGCAATCTTATTGGAAAGTTGATTTCACTGCATAAGGCACACATTTTAGATAGCAGAGGGGCATGGTGAGACTAGGTATATGTACATGCATGCAGTTGTGACACACTAAGGGCCAAAAGAATATGAGTGTATAATGTAAACATATCGCTGATGGATAAACTTAAAGTGCATCACACACCTTATTCCTTTCTACCAAACACAAACTCAAGCATTATATACTACATGTATATCAAAGTGTGGGTCAGTTTGTCAGAGGGTGAAACACATCAATAACTAATATACATATAGTTACTTAGTACTGGACAATTCAGTGTTCATCACTCCCACATTTGATGTTATTATTACATATAATTGTAAAGTACTGACTAATTTTACAAAGAGAGTTTACAGAGAACTAACAGACATAAAACCTTTTGGATCTCCTGGCTTTCTGACCTTCTCCCATTGTTCTTGTCTCTTTTTTCTTATTGCTTCTACTTCACTTTCTGTTACAAAAGAAACTATTCTGGGAGCTTTAGCTTCTCCACTATCACCAGCCATTTTGGTTCAGTTTTACGAGACACGAAATCCACGTTGCCCTGGCCTGAAGTCAAAATTTTAACAAGATCTCTAATTTTTTTTTTTTTTGCAAAAATTCCAAAATTTTTACGAGAATCTTAAAATTTGCACAAAATAAATGAAATAATATCAAAATTTATTCATTTGACCACTCCTACATCAATTAATTAAGAAATACCGCACCTCTTTTTATTTTTTGACATGTAATCTTATTAAAAATCTCTAGATTTGCACCATTCACCCTCCCTAAATAAAATCCCTAAAAATATACAAGAAAATACCTAGATCTATTAATCCCTGGTTGGTTATATTGGGTTTGGACTTTGTTGCAGCCACTAATATCCAATTAACTATCTTTAATAGCTAATAACCACTAAATTAACCATAAACAAATCATAAATACTTCAATATTAGATGAATTTTAGTGTTTTTAAAACTATAAAATAGCCTATTATAAACAAGTGTACATATTATGCACTGTTGATATAAACAATAATAACTTAGTTTCAGAATTAAAATTGAAGTCACAGATGCATTGACTTTTATTATAGTTCACAGGATAACACAAATGTTGATTTACAAAATGATGAACTGTTTTTGTGCTTCATATCACTGACAATGCTATGCAATGAAGCAATGGTTCCAAAAGCAAATCCCATTATACCAAGTAAAATGATAATGATGTCTTTCAATATCCAAAAAAAACTTGAAATAATCTTGTTCCCTTTCGTATGTGAGCTTTTCCAATTCCAAAATGTCAACAAATGAATAAAAGGAGGAAATATCATAGATAAGGCACTACTGGCGACAGACCCAACTAAGTTAATAAGATCACCTAAGTCAGGTATTGCTAAAGCAAGGGAAGCTACAGTTATGGGATAAGTGTAAAGTCATACCTAAATTACAAACTTACCTGTTAGAAGAACAACTAGGGTTCTGAAGCATAGCCGAAGTACTGTTTTTATAGTTGCTTGATATGTCATGCACAGTACTGGTAACTTGTTTGTCAGTTGATCTATGAACTTCAATATTGATGGCTCCACAATGTCCATTGGCACATAAAATTGAATCATGTACGACACAAAAATACTGACAACAAATAACATCTTGGTGATTAGAAACAAACTATAAATTAAAAGTATAAATCAATTATCATTAGCACCTACAGCACTTTTTACATTGTAGTCAGCTCATTATTAGAGCATAAGTTTAGAGTAACAGATGCCTGTGTGTTTTCTCCATATGTTAAGTAACCAATAGCACCAAACAATGCAAAGAGTATTGTTACTACAGCCATACCACAATAAACCACACTCTTGGCATGTGTTGGTTGCTTCATTTTATTCTCGAGAGGCAAAACCTATAAAGTAATGAATAAAGAACAATTATAAACTTTATTTACCACTCCAATTCCTTCGACAGAATAAAATGCAGTGCCAAAAAATAAAGAAATATTCATTAGATTACCAGCTGCATGTAATTGCATACTGGACCCCTTTTTAGTAGCCAAATATGATGCTTCATCATAAAATATAACAACAAGACCAATCGCAATTGATACATTAGCTACTAAAGAAAGAGCTGAGAGACTATTGATGTTTTGTACCCAGCAAAAAACAACAACTGGAATTAAGAAAATAGCAACCAAAAGTTTTTCAGGCATGGTTACACAATAGGCTTCTTTTAACACCTGTGTGCAGAAGGAAATAAGGTAATAAAATTTAAAATATTTAACTTGTTGAAATGAATCTGCTATAAAAACAAAGTAAATTGAACAAAATCCTAGTTGTGTTACAATGAGAAAAAGATTTACTACCATTCTATCATGAAAGACAATAAGTTGATACATTGTATTAAATATTGAATTATAATTTTACTTTCCAATATTTGCCACATTTCTATTAAACCCTTTCTTTAACAGAGCAAATTGCATGGTTTCTGAATAATCCAAAGCTGCTATCTTCTTCCTAATATGGGAACACTATATAATAAGATATTAAATGCTATATTTTACCATTGACACAGCTTTTTTGCACTTTCCAATAACAATCCAATACAGTGAGTAGCTATGAAACCAAGTACTAGTATTCCTACAGGACCAACCTACATGTATAAGTAGTACGGAGCTAGGTATGTTCATGAATTTGCATTTTGAAAAAACTATAATCTATAATGGTTCTAGACTGACATATTAATATTTTGTCAAGCATAAAAAATCACCACTGAGCCCATTTTTCCATCATCATTACATGAAATACAAACTTTTAGTTGAAAAAAGGAGTGCCAAATAGTTTTGCAGGCCAGATCCTAACTCTAAAAAAAAGAGTCTGGCCTGGCCAGACCATAGAACTCCACTCACAATGTATCCAGCATTCTTGACTGCTGCTGGAAGCGCCAGCAAACCACTGCCTACATTGGCTTTAATGAGATGAATGAAAGTATCTGTATCACTATAAAAACAGTGGAGTCTTAGACTATGCTTAGACCATAGACAATCATGTCTTGGAGACATACCTGTTGACGCAGTTTCGTCTTGATCTATTACCGATCGATGTAATTAGTGGGTCTAGCTCTCCATTGTCCCCATCATATCCTTCTTGAATGTTCACATTTCCCTCTACATCAGCCATCGACTGAGAGAAGTATATAAACAGTCCAATGAATGGATCAAGATAGGAACAACTTGCGGTCAATGATGCGTAAATTCAACCCTCCCTGTCACGTGGACCTATAACATCTTATTAAAAATTAATTAATAATCATGCATAGCATAGTAATGTCTTACAATAATAATTATTTTACTGTATCATGTCTTATGACAGTAATAATTAATCACTGACAAAGTCTAGAGCATCATGTCTCATCATCATCCTCATCTTCATCTTCTGATTCAGTGTCAGATTGCCCCTTCTGTTTCCACAATCGAGCCATTTGAAGAAGTCTCAAGTTAGAAGAGGCTGAAGAATCATCAGGGAATACATAGTCCCAATATTCTTCCCAACCTCCTTCAGAGCCATCATCTCGATAAACCTTGCGTCTCTTCTTTACTTTCTTTGGTAGCTTCTGTTTCACCTTTTCTAAACTTTCTTCATCTCCAGATTCACGCTCAAATTCCAGCCAAGCTTCTAATAGCATTACTCTCTCATCTCTGGAGTTTGTCAGTTTCATCGCCTCATCAGCACGGCTATAAACACTACGCGAGTTTTTCGCTGCATCTTCAGAAACCAAGGAAGCTTCAAACTTGGCAAAACTTAACCACACTTTTACATGCTGTGTTCGCTCCAGGAGACGACTGTACAGATCCCGTGTAAAATCATATTCTCCTTGCTCTGTTTCAAAGTCAATAAATGATTTCCACAATACTTCAGGCATGTCCATCAGTGGTTGATTAATAGCCAAGTTATAAATAGCTCGAGAACGTTCCACATCTCCCAATATGGCCTCTAACTCTGCA